>NW_024426996.1:16349978-16502136 GCF_017311325.1 Ursus maritimus | reverse complement strand
AGAAAGAGTGTCAAAACATGTAGGAAGAAAACCAGAAGAGTGTTTAAAACAAAGGAGATGTGTTTTAAGATCTTGGAAGATGGAAGAGGGTGTTATAAAAAGGAATGAATGGTCACTGCTGTAAGATGCTGCTCTTAGCTGACTCCTAAAATATCTACTGGACTTAGTGACATGTAGGTCACTGGTGACTGTGATGAGAGTGGAGTGGGTTAAATGGAAAGAATAGGTCAAGAAATTGAAATTAGAGGTATAAATAACTCTTTTGAGAGCTTGGGCTGGAAAAGAAGAAAGGGTGGCAGGGGAGTTGAGTGCAGTTGGGTTCTGTTTTGTTTTTCAAATGGGAGAGATTGGAGAAAGTTTAAATGTATGGGCATAGGATCATCCAGAACAGATAAGGAAACAGAAAAGAAAAAGGTTATTGATAGTATGAGATTCCCAAGAAGCTGAGGGCAATTGGAGATATCATAGCACATATAGAGGGATCAGTCTTAAAATGTCAAAAATACAGACTCATAGAGTCAGGTAAAATCTGATCAATGAGATATCCTAAACATAGCCAAGCTCTTAGAACTGATCACCATTGCTTTCTGGATGTACTAATTATATAATTTACAACATTAAAGAAAACACCTCCATGGAAATATGGAGAGCTCCTGTGGTGATCTGGGGATATTATGGAACAAAGAGAGCAAACCCACTCTGCAGCTGCTCCCGTGAGGTGACTTTTATTACGTGGTGGATATATCACAGTATAGAATCTAGCTCTTAAATCTTACTTTGTATTTCCTTTGGTGGGTGTATCATATTCCAGGATATAGTACCCAGTCTTACCATAGAGTAGTTAACAGTCTAGAATCCAACTTTCAGTCTTGGTGAGTATGATGATCAGCTGTATATGTCAACTTAGGCAGGCTATAGTCCCCAGTTATTCAATCAAACACTAATCTAGGTGTTGCTGTGAAGATACTTTACAGATGTGATTAAAGTCCATAATCAGTTGACTTTAAGTAAGGGAGATTATCCTACACAATCTAGATGGACCTGATCTAATCACTTGAAAGACCCTGAGAGCAGAGTTCAGACTCCCCTGGATGAAGGAGAAATTCTGTCTGTGGGTGGCAGCTTCAGCTCATGTTCTACAGTTCCAGCCTGCCCTCCTGATAGCTTGCCCTTTGGATTTCAGATTTGCCTAGCTAGCACCCACAATTGTGCAACCAATTTCTTGCAACAAATCTTTTAATACACGGCTTTTCTTTAAAAAAAAAAAAAAGATATATATATTTATTTGAGAGAGAGAAAGGGGGGAAGGGACAGAGACAGAGGGAGAAAGAGAATCTCAAGCAGCCTCCATGCTGAGCAGAGCCCAGTGCAGGGCTCAATCCCAGGACTCCGAGATCATGACCTGAGCTGAAATCAAGGGTCAGCCCCTTAACCGACTGAACCATCTAGGTGCCCCAACATCTATCTTTTCTTTCCCGGTTCTGTTTCCTTGGTCGAACCCTAACTGATACAGCCCACAGTATTACAGAGAGCTTATTTGTTAGAAACACCAAGGGTGGGCCTGACTCTCAAAGGCAGACCACTGAAATGGTTAACCGAAACACCAGAAATACTCAAAGTCCAAGTGACTGGCACATTCTCCTTCCATAGCCACACAGACATGGAAGCAGGGACAGTTGAACACCAAACTACATTAGGCTGAGAGGGTCTATGCATCCATCTTGCCACAGACACCCCTCCTTGCGAGAAGAAGCTAAAATAAAGTCCCTTTGATAAAGCTCTCTCCCCATAGGGGTCTTAGGACAGCCATTAACAATATTTGCCTCCCTGACTTCCCTTTTTCTAATGGCTAAGTAATGCCCTCTTATAGATTAGTTTCCTTTGCATATTTTGATACCAATATGTTCAATCCAATTCAATCTCACTGGCCTGGGCCTCTTTCTACCTACTTCCAGTGGTCCCTGCACATCTCTCTCCCCATTCTGTGTTGATGTGACAAACTAGCTCCCAGAAGGCGGTGATTTCCCCCTATTTTGTGAGAGCTCACCAGAAGCTTTTATGAAATTAGCACTGCCATCCTGGACAAAGGGGTTGGGGCTATTGGGGGAATATGCTTTCATAGTCCAGAAAGTGGCAAAATAGACTGAGGCCCTCAGACTGACCCATCGTTCATCATCAAGAAACTAGTTAGACTCCTTTACACAATCCATATACCTACTTATAACTTTCCTCTTTAATATCAGTGTTTACAACATGCCAATCTGTTTGCTGAAGGCCTTGTATACATTAGTTTCTGTAATCATTTTAATATTATGAGCTCATCCTCGTAGTGTAGATGAGAAGTCAGGACTCTTACACAAGTTGCCCGGTGTTACACAACTAGTAAGACGTGGGGATTGGGTCCAGGGCCAGGCCTGTCTGAACCCAAATCTGGTGCCCTCCCTCACAGCACTGTTTTCATCTGTTCCTTTAGCAATTAACTATATCTACTGTGAGACCACATGGAATCAGAAAATTGTTTTCTTAATGCCAAGGCAGATTTCCTCCTGGTCTCCTTTGGAATCTGATATGCTTATGTTAAACACTGTTTTCATTTCTGGTCTCTCTTTTTCTGCAGTACATGATTACATGATGTTAAATCTATTTTTTTCTTTCTTGAGACCAAACATAAATCAGTTCTCTCTAATTTCTCATCTTCCTCTTTTTCCCCTATATCCTTTATTCACTCTCATACAAATTCAAAAGATGATATGTGATGCTTTGAGTTTCAAGTCATTTATCAGCATCTAAATTTTTAAATTTTGAAAAAAATCACAATTTTGTTGCTATTTATTGACATTTTGCTTTAAAAATCGCTTTATAACTATAAAGCTCATTTATTCTATCTAAAGAAATTTCTCATACATTATTTTATATGATCCTTACAGTATCTTCAGGAACTCAGTAAGATAGATATTATTATTTTTCAGACCAAGAAACTGAAACATAAAGTTTAAGTAATTTTTCCTCTTCTGGCAAAACAGATTAGATATATGTAAGTTTACCCAGTAATACCTACTAGGGCTAACTGACTGAAACCATACAATTGAACACATGGAAACTTAATGGAGAAATCAAGTCATCCAGTCACACAACAGTGAGAACAAACAAATAAAATTAGTGTGAATAGTCCCTAAAAGGAAAATGTTAATTCTTCAATTAGACCAATCTGCTCTTGGCTAAACCAGATGATACTACCTCTAAATTGCCATAATTGAATTACTGAATTTGACCTTAATTCTTGGATTTTTCTGCATATACTTTTGTGAAGGTAGGCATAGACGAAGAAGTAAGTTAAGTATGCATATATTTTTCAAAAAGTAGCCAGAAAACAAAACCAGGTAAAGGCATATTCTAAAATACCCCATAAGTTTCATTTTATTCTTTATGTTTCCTCCTTCTCTCTTCCTGCCTAACTAGCCCCCACAATACCACACACACTCATACACACTCTCTCACACACACATATCCGCATGCTCCATAAATAACTCAGCTGCTCCACAAGCACTAAAGGATATTAGAATAGCTCATTGACTTTCTTGGGTATGCTTTCCTCTCCTTGCCACTGAGTCTTCTTTGCTGATGAAAATAAAAGACATTTATTTTTCCTCAGCCCCACTATTGAGGGCTTTTATTTAAAAACACCGCTAAGGACACCAAGTGTCTAGGACAATCATGCATAGTTAACCACTAGCTGCACAACATTCAGATTTTAAAATAGCCATTTTCCAAGCAATTTGACTAAAATGTAATGCTTATGGGGGGCCTTCCAACTCTGTGCTGGTCTTTTTCATCCATTTAGGTGTAGATGTGAGCATATCTCTGAGGCAATGTGTCTTTGCGTGCTTGTGTGTACCTGCTTTCTTAATAATGTGTGGATGGCATTATCAAGGTCACAAAGCTACTTAACTTATTGTGATCCTTTATCTTGAATCTGCTTCAAAAACAAATTTTTAGGGTTTTTGACTTTGGAAATTAAAAAAAGAAGAGGAAATAGCAGCAGCTAAAGAAGGAAGAAAGAAAAGAAAAGAGTAATGAAAGGGAAGTCACTATTACTTCAATCTGATCCGGATATCCAACCTTTAAAAAAAGAAGTGCTCAAGCCCCAAACCCAACAACCAAGAAAAACTCCAAGAAAACAATAGATATTTTAAGCTGAAAGTGTTCCAGATCCCTCTGACAAAGAGCCTCCCGAGGATTACAATGCAGTCAATGTTGCTTTAATTAAATTTAATGCTGTGTGAAATGCACTCCAAGAAACTTTGATGAATGACTGGGGCAATTCACGGAGCTCACTAAAGGGCATCCAGCCCTTGCCGGGGTGTCAAGCCACGATGAATTGGTTAGTACAGGCATGTTTATAGACTGCCTCGGGAACCTTGTATCTGTGTGGTAATGTCAGAGATAATGTTATGATTCGCTGGACCTGAGGGGGCTTTGATGACACGGTTAATGAGATGTCCCAGAGAGCATCCCAGCAGGTTGTGCTCAGACCTCCCACATCAAACGAGGCAGGCTTGCCCCTCCAGAGCTGCTGCCCTCCAAATCCCTCAGCTGGCCTTTTCTTTCCTTAGGGTCTTTCCTCGCTTTTCTTTTTTCTTTTTCTTTTTTTTTTTTTTAGCTCTCTCTCTCTCTTTTTTTTTTTTTTTTGCTTCTTAGTCAACATTCACTTTGTCTGGCTGTTGAAATTCAAAAGTTGTTAGTTTTTAATTTGGCTTCTTGTTGACCTGACAGTGAACAAAAGATTTTCTGGGATTGTGTAGAAACTGGGAGGGAAAAAAGGACGCCAGGAAAGGGTAAAGAAAAAAGAAAAAGGACCGTGTTCTAGAGAGATAACACACAAAAACCACCCTGCTAAAAATAAAAAATAAATAAAATAGCTTTGTTCTTGTGGACTTTGGTGATATAATTTTGTCATATGGTTGGAGGTTATAATAAGAGAACTGAAACTTCATTTGCTTTACTCAAGTCTAAAAGAAGAAAAATGCAGAAAATCCATTGATAAAAATGGAAAATTTGTTAACCAAGGCAAGCACATAAGCAAGTAATTCATTTATGATTATAAGGGACGCAGTTGTATTTCTAACAATTTTTCTCCTCATTATAGTCCGTGGGTGGAAAAAAATCCTGCTGGGAATTGAAGAAAGTAATGGTGGCTGGTAAATAAACATGCTTGGAATATATCTATCTCTGCAAAAGTCCCCAGACAGGAAATGAACAGACAGTATTACCTCATTAAAGAGGATATGCATAGCATTGAAGGGGTAACAGAACTATATCAAATAACCGTTCCTGAGAAAGAAAATTGTTTTGTTTATTTTATACTTTAAAGGCATTCCAAAATATTTGCCTGTCTAAATGTAGCCAAATATTTCCTCCTTGGGGAGAAAGCAGTCTTTATTATTAAAATTTTAATATTTTTTCATAGGAGAACAGAGCAAAACTATGACTCTAAACCTCTAAATGTCATAAATATACTTGCTACTACCACTTTTCTTATTTCTACAGAAATCATTTGAAAATTCCTAAGAAAAACAAACAACAGAAGTATTTCACTTTTTTCTATTGTACTCTTCCTTAAATTTTTATAAGTACTACTGAAATATTCTTCATTTTTATTGCTAAAGCGTGATTGATCCAGATAGAAAGCCTCTTAGGGTAAGTGACATTTATTTAAAAATATACTTGCTTTTGCCTAATAACACTATAATGAGGTTGAAATTAAATCACAGGAACAAAAGTGCTACACATGGTTTGCTTGGCTGTTTGCTAAACAGAATGGAAAAGAAGCAAGAAGCTAATCTATTTTAAAATAAGTCTAGCTCCAAGATGGTGTGATAAAATAATCTTTGTACTCATTAAGGATCAATTAGTATTTCCTGTCACTGGAATCTTTCTCACAATTCTAATATAAAGGGCAGAAGATCTCAGCCGGGTGAGAACTTTATATCTCACGTGTAAGCTGAAGAGAGTTATGTTTTAGGTGAAATGGTATTATTTATTACAACAAAGTTGAAGTACGGGTTGATAAAAGAAGAAACAACAACTACTTGGTAGTTGCTTTAGTAAAGAAAATGATTTCAAAATATTAAATATTCCTTAAAATGTAGAGGAAGAATTAAATTTAAGTGATGAAAAGGGAGGAATATTTAATAGAACTGGAGGTAAATGTGATGTCTCTGTTCTTTGTAAGTGTCTCCGTAAAGTGCATTTGCTTGTTTATACACCTTGCCAGGCTCAAAGTTCCAACAACAGACAAACTACCTGTGTGCTTAAACTTAGCATAGAGTATCAGGCAGTGTCAGACAGGGCTCTTTCTTCTGCAAGTGACCAAAACCCAACTCAACCTGGTTTAAATAAAGTTTGAAAAAAGGAAATGTATTGGCTTATATTAGTGGAAAGTCTAGAGAGATAGGTGCCGTCAGGTAGGGCTGCATTCGGATTTCAAGCAGTATCCTCAGAACTAGCTCTCTCTGCTGTCCTCTACCTATTGTATGGATTCCATCTGTAATTCCACATGATCACAAGAAACCTGCAATTGTTACTGCCTCATATTTTTTCAGGTTCAAGTCAAATGGAGAGTCAGACCTGAGATTCACTTTGACTTCATGGGTTTACACCATGGGCCCACCCCTGAGCTTACTGGTACATTAATTGACAGGGCTGGATCACAGGCACCACCTCTGGAGCCTGGAGCAGCATCCCACACAGAGTACCTGGACTAAAAATAGGGGGAGTACAGACCCCAATAAAGAATTACACTCTGCTGCTGGAATAAGGGGAGTTCTGTGATAAAGAAGCAAATAAAAATTGACTCCAGTGTGCCATATCTCACCATTCTTGCAGTGAATATTCCATCCTTTCACAATTTGAGAAGTCCACCCATATAGGTTTGGGATGAAAGTAATAAAAGATAAAGAGGCTATGTCTCCTTAAAATGGAGTTAGGAGAGAGTACCAACTGTTTAATATGTTTAATACCTAAGTACAATTGTACAAATACTCCTTGCAATTACAAAGAACATCAAAGTGGGAAAGGAAGCACCTGGTGATGTTGCTATCACAGGAAAATCTAGGTTTACCTCATCAGCTTATGTCCAATTTTGTGCATTTTCTTTTGAGTTTTAGGTGGTTAAAGCCACAAGGAAAACAGAACCTGGTAGATGGGCCTGGGTCCTACTAGGGCAGGCAGCTGGACTGGAAGAGAAGGAAGAGTGTGGCCAGGCAAATGGCAGGGCACCAGGGCAGTTACATCTCTGAAGCACCACCAAGTGACTATAATGCAGCTTGCACCCATGGTGAAGGCCAAAAGAAATCACAGGTGCAGTTGGAGCAGGGTAAAACAAAGCCTCATGTACCACATGAGGAGACAGCATGCAGTGTAAGTATTATAAAGCATATGCTATAAATCCACAAAGTTCAAGAGTTTTCTGGATTGGGATCAAGACCGGGAAGGTCTTTGACTTTAAAAAGTGAAGTTTCATTAGTTGCAAAAGAAGGTCAAGTTTAAAAACACTTAACAATGACTAGACAGAAGGCATTGGTCTGAGACTTGGTAATGTGCTCCTTTACATCTAGCTTCAGATAATACTTTTGTAAATGTTACTACAGAAACAAGATAGCAATTGTTTATTAAAATGATGAAAATTGTGAATTGTAGTGTTTTTTTTTAAAACTAGAATTGGTTAGATTATGTTTATTCATCACATACCTCTCTCTGATAGCAGGTACACAATAGCAGACAAAGGACCCTGTAGAAAGTAAACAGCCTCAGGAGAACAGGCATTACAAATTCAGTGCTAATTCAGCAGCTGTAAAATGTCACAAGGTTATCCACTATGCTACTAGTTTTGGTTGCCTTGCCTTTTTCTTAACTTTCTAGACCCTCAGAATGAACAGATTTCACATTTTGTGGTTTAATACCAAAAGATTCTATTCTTCACAATAATAAGAAAGATATTTGAAGTATAATAATAATTACATATTATTCTTACATAATAATCATTATAACTAAATGAGATAGCTTATAGTCCTTCACAAAGCACCTAACACAGGGAGTGAGTCACTTAGCAGGTGACTTGTTCTGGCTGATTGCCCACCCTGCAATATTAGGGGTCTTCTGAATGTGTGGGCTGGTGACAAAGATAAATATATCTATCCTAGAAAGGTCTGAAAATTTTCGTAAATTAACTCCACAATTTTATTGTAAACTCCTGAAGGCACAAACTTATATCATACTTACGGTTTCCTCAAAGTTAAACACCAGAAAATACATACATTGAGCACACTGGGGTAAAAAAAAAAAATCAAAATAGAAAGATGAGAACTTTTCCTTTAAAAAAAAAATAGAAAGGTGAGAACTTGGGAGTTTCTGAAAACAGGTATTTTGACACGCGGTTCCAAAAACATATAAATCACTCGGTTATCTTAGGTTGGTACAAAAGGCTCCCAGATATGGTGGTGCTTGAGTTGGATTTTAAAGAAGAGTAAGGACATAGAAGGATGAGCATTGTAGGTAGAGGATCAGCAAGCACAAAGGCACAGAGATGGGGTTTCTGTATTGCTACAGGATAATATTGTAGGTAGATTTCAGAGTACAGGTCTTTCACCTCCTTGGTTAAGTTTATTCTAGGAATTTAATCTTTTTGGCACAATTATGAATGGAATTGCTTTCTTAATTTCTCTTTCTGCTTTGTTAACAGTGCATAGAAACACTACCAATGTCTGGGTATTAATTTTGTATCCTGCAAACTTACTGAATTCATTTATTATTTCTAATAGTTTTTTGGTGGAGTCTTTAGAGTTTTCTATGTATAGTATCATGCAATCTGCACTACTGAAAGTTTTACTTCTTCCTTACCAATATGGATGCCTCATTTCTTTTTCTTGACTGTGGCTAGGACTTCCAGTACTATGTTGAATAAAAGTGGCAAGAGTGGACATTCTTGTCTTGTTCCTGATCTTAAAGCAAAAGGTCTCAGTTTTTCATCATTGAATATGATGTTAGCTGTGAATTTTTGACATATGGCTTTTATTATGTTGAGGTATGTTCCCCCTAAACCCACTTTGTTGAGAGTTTTTTCATAAATGTATGTTGAACTTCGTCAAGTGATTTTCTGCATCTATTGAAATGATTGTATGATTTTTATCCTCTGTTTTATTGATGTGGTATATCACGTTGATTGAATTGCAAATATTGAACCATCCTTACATCCCTAGATTAAATCCTACTTGATCATGGTGTACAATACCTTTAATGTATTGTTGAATGTGATTTGATAATATTTTGTTGAGGATTTTTGCATCTATATTCATCAGGGATATTGACTTGTAGTGTGTTGGGTTTGTTTTTTGTTTTGTTTTGTTTTGTTTTTTTGTTTCATTTTGTTTTGTTGGTGTGTTTGCCTGGTTTTGGTATCAGAGTAATGCTGGCTTCAAAGAATATATTTAAAAGCTTTCTTTCCTCTTCTATTTTTTAGAATAGTTTGAAGAGAATAGGAAGAATAGATATTGATAAATGTCCATACTATCCAAATCAATCTACAGATTCAATGAAATCCACATTAAAATGCCAAGAGCATTTTTCATAGAACTAGAATAAATAATACTAAAATTTGCACGGAACTATGGAAGACTCCAAATAGCCAAAGCAATCTTGGGAAAGGAAAACAAAGCTGGAGGTATTAGAATTCCAGAATTTAAGATGTACTGCAAAACTACAGTAATCAAAACAGTATGGCACTAGCACAAAAATAGACACATAGATCAACAGAACAGAAGAGACAGCCCAGAAATAAACTCACACTTATATGGTCAATTAATCTATGACAAGAGAGGCAAAAATATAAAATGGAAAAAAGAGAGTCTCTTCAACAAATGGTGCTGGGGAAACTGGACAACTACATGCAAAAGAATGAACCTGGACCACTCTCTAAAGCCATTTACAACAATAAACTCCAAATGGAGTTTATTGTTTAGACCTAAACATGAGACCTGAACATGAGACCTGAAATCATAAAAGTACTAAAGGAGAACATATGCAGTAATTTCTCTGACATTGGCCATAGCAATATTTTTCTAGGTATGTCTCCTAAGGCAAGAGAAACAAAAGCAAAAATAAACTATGGGGGTTACATCAAAATAAAAAGTTTTTACCCAGCAAAGGAAACCATCAACAAAACAAAAGGCAATCTATTGAATGGGAGAAAATATTTGTAAATGATATATATAGTAAGGGAGTAATATCCAAAATACATAAAGAACTCATACAACTCAACACCAAAAACAAACAAACAAAACAAGCAATCCAGTTTAAAGAATGGGCAGACCTGAATAGACATTTTTCTAAAGAAGACATACAGATGACCAACAGACACCAAAAAGATGCTCAGCATCACTAATCATCAGGGGAATGCAAATAAAAACCACAAAGAGATACCACCTCATACCTGTCAGAATAGCTAGAATCAAAATAACAAGTAGGCAAGGATGTGCAGAAAAAGGAACTGTCATAAACTATTGTGAGCAGTGATGGGGAAGAGGTAATTGGTGAGAGAAGAACCAGACAGGTAGACCAAAAAAAAAAAAAAAAAAGGTTAGAGAGGTTTCACTTTCTATGCAAAGATACTTAGTATTTTATATAGCTTCAACAGGAATCACTGACGAAATTTTAGGAGAGAAAAAAGCAAATGATTTTCTGGTAAAAGAATGGAGCAGGGGGGCACCTGGGTGGCTCAGTTGTTAAGCCTTCGGCTCGGGGCGTGATCCCAGAGTCCTGGGATCGAGCCCCACATCAGGCTCCTCCGCTGGGAGCCTGCTTCTTCCTCTCCCACTCCCCCTGCCTGTGTTCTCTCTCTCGCTGGCTGTCTCTCTCTCTCTGTCAAATAAATAAAAATGAAATCTTTAGGGGCGCCTGGGTGGCACAGCGGTTAAGCGTCTGCCTTCGGCTCAGGGCGTGATCCCGGCGTTATGGGATCGAGCCCCACATCAGGCTCCTCCGCTATGAGCCTGCTTCTTCCTCTCCCACTCCCCCTGCTTGTGTTACCTCTCTCACTGGCTCTCTGTCTCTGTCAAATAAATAAATAAAATCTTTAAAAAAAAAAATGAAATCTTTATTTTTTTTAATAATAATTTTTTATTATATTATGTTAGTCACCATACAGTACATCCCTAGTTTTTGATGTAAAGTTACATGACTCATTAAAAAATGAAATCATAAAAAAAAAAGAATGGAGCAGGAACAGGAAGGAGGAAGACCACAGGCAGGGCATTGGTGAGTGGGCCTTTGTCATAACTCAGGTTGCACATGATAAAGACCTGACCAAGGGCAAAGGCAGTAGGATGGAGGAGAGGAGTAATTTGGACACAACAGATGGATGGAGGAGAGGAGTAATTTGGACACAACAGATAAGTATTACAGTTTCCAAAAAATTGTTATCACCATGTAAGATTTTTTTTTTAACCAAACAAAATCTTGTGATTTTATATGGAACCATAGCAGGTCTGTTTAATTTTTAAAGTGGAGCCCTGCCCTTCACCTTCCATTCACCCTGCTGGGCATAATTTGAAAATCACTGTGGAACATCATGCTTTGGTGATGGTCTGAATGTGGGCCTGGGTGAGTGAATGTGACCAGGCAGGATTCTGGGTTTCCTGATGTAGGCAACTTGGTAGATGTGGTGCACTTCCACACGGAAGGGACGCAGGAAGAGCAAAAGAACATGCCCAGTTCTTCCTGCCAAACCCCCCTCTCCTTGTCCCCTTTGTTCTTTGTTTAATCTTCCTACTGAGATCTTACAAAGAAAACTGCTACCAGAGCAGGAGCTTTGGGCCAGATAAGAAGGTGAGGTTACAAATGAAGTCTAATGACCTCAAAGTTAAAAAACTAACACTAACAATAATTAAAGGTGATTCTGCTCACCATTTTTTCTGGAAGTAACAAAAACCCTAATGGTCAAAGATCAATTCTTATTTTTATATAATTAGTTACCAGTAATGGTTTAAATTTCTTTTTTGAGCAAAGTTCTAATGACAGTAATTATCACGGGGAGGGGGTGTGTATGTGTATGTATGATGTGTACTAGGTAGTAATTTTATATAAAATAAATTTATTCAGTATAAATTTTATACATATAACTAAAGGTTTGTATATGTAACTAAAGGCTCAGATTTTATTCATTAAATCATTTATTCATCAAATGCTTACCAAATGCTACCATGCACCAGAGATAAAGCAGTGGAAGAAAAGCAGGTCTATTCTCTTCTCTCATGGAGTTTACTTTCTAGTGAGTTGAAAGCGAGCCATTTCTTGACTATACTTCAAGGATAAGGTCTGCTAGAAAATGGAAGCCCATTATCCACTCTACCATTCCAATCTGGCAGTACTTGATTCAGTGTTATAACTTGCAGCAACATGATAGGGATCACAGAGGCCATAAGAGTTGGGCAGTGACACAAGAGAGATGGAGTAATTTGGGCTTCATGTTTCTCATCAGCACTGTTTTGGACTTTGGATCAAATCTTGATATGGATTGTCAGCCTCTCTTCAATGTCAAAAAAGTAATACAGGCTTCAGTTTTATGGAAACTTGGGATGTTGGGCAGGTAAATGATTAGTAACTTTGGCTACAGGAAGACTGAGTGACAGTGAGAGTGACAGGGAAATTGCCTCCCACCAGGCTGTGTTTCATACCACACTACCTCTCTCTCTTTCTTTCCCAGCTGCCTTCAGATCTGTACACACATTCTGTCCCTTTTCGCCTTTCTTCATCTTTGTTTAAGGATGACATAGAACTAGGCATTAAAGCCAAAATGGGCTGCAGATTCCATCCCTGGTAATGCTCTTCTCTTAAATGTGTAGGGCTTTATCCTATTTAAATAGTCAGTAGAATGTCTGAGTACTTATTGAACCTTCTTTTACTTTACCTAGATAGCTTAAATCCCTCATTTATCCATTTCATCCAAGTCTTTGAAATCTGCCAAGTCACTTTGCTATTTCTAACTCAAGATTACCATTTTCTAAACTCCTGATCACTTTATTTTTCTGCTAAAAAATAAAAATCTCGGGGCGCCTGGGTGGCACAGCGGTTAAGCGTCTGCCTTCGGCTCAGGGCGTGATCCTGGTGTTATGGGATCGAGCCCCACATCAGGCTCCTCCGCTATGAGCCTGCTTCTTCCTCTCCCACTCCCCCTGCTTGTGTTCCCTCTCTCGCTGGCTGTCTCTATCTCTGTCGAATAAATAAATAAAATCTTTAAAAAAAAATAAAAATAAAAATAAAAAATAAAAATCTCTTTCTATCACACTCCTTGGCAGACATTAAAGATTCTCTACTACCAGCATCCAATTTTCCTTTCTAGCCAAATCTTTGCGTCCCTCCAAGTCCTTTCTATGGCACTAAGTCATGCACCTCTTCTCTTGCTCACATTGTTAGCGTGATCCAGAATCCCCTTGTTTGACTTTCACCTGCCAAAATAACTGCAGCCACGGTGAGGATACGCCACGTTATCTCTAGACTTGAAGTTTCTCAAGTAGATAAGAAACCATTCGTCCTATTTAACTCAGTTAATACACTTCATTTTCCCATAAAATTTCTTTCTTCAAACAAAAGCCTTATTTCAGAGTTCCAGATTTATGCTTCTTTAAATGTCATTAGTGTCATGCTTTTAATGTTGGCACAGATAAAATCAAGTCTAGTTTCATTCTTAGATCTTGATAATCATTTCTGGTAATGATTTTTACATGAAAGCATACACTGTTTGAATGGAGTTGTGGAGTCCAACCCATGCAGAATGAACAAAATATAGGAAGCCCAAATTGACATTTATGGGTGTGAAATTGTGAAACATAAAATGAGTTAGTGAATTTGGTCTCCCTGAGGAAATAACAGGGATTCTTTAAAGATCTTGAATATCAAAAGGAACTGAATTTAGATCATTGTCCCAAGAATCTCCATAAAGACTGAGTGCTTCTCTGAATTCTCTGAGTATGACAAAACTCTACGGAGCCCAGAACAGTGCTTGACACATAGAAGGTGCACAATAAATACTTGTTGACAGATTTACATGAACTCAGAAACAGAAGAACAAGGTCATTGCAATACTGAACAAAACAGGAAGAATTCAGGACATGATTTAAAAGGTTCTCTCTGCAGAAAAGTATCTTGACCACCTGGAATTTCACCAGAATTACCTCCTTAAAAATATGCCACCTCCTTTTCCCTTTGTATTTTCCACAGCTCCTAGCATGATGCTGATCAGGCAAGTATATGGGTAAATATCTGATACAGAGTTTCCATGTGCTTCAGAGTGTGAAATAAAGGCCTAGATTTATTGATATATCCCTTTGAGAGTCTTAGGAAATGGTGTCTCCTCAAGCATGCCCTATTGAAAGTCAAGCAGCTTTTTAAACTATCATAACTCAGGAGGAAGGAGGCAGTGGTACTTATGACAGTGGCTAAGAGCAGAACCCCCCCAGAAATAAGGTACAAGATAGGCACCTTGTGATGATTGCATGAGGGACGGAGAGGGGCTTGAAGTAAGGCCTGCTTTGACTGGTGGTTATATTACACCGCAATGGTGAAGGAGACCCTACTTTCTTTTTGCTTCTTCCCCTATCTTTCTTTTTGCTCAACATTTCCTTCCCTCCTCCTCTTGCCTCAGGCAAAGCAGCACTTGGAAAAATCTCTTTGATGGACATCTTCCCTTTGCTCCTCTTTATCCTCTTTTGGTTCTGCTTTTCTTTACTGTGCTCTGTGTCCCGGGAGGCTAGTTTCTGTTGAATATCCCACATGGGCGGCAAACCAGAAGAAGAAAATAGAATGAGGTCTGGGTATTTATTCTCTTGGTTTTCACTCTCTGGAGTTGTTGAAGGTGGAACTAGACCTAAACTCCATAGTCCCTGGCATCTGGTTTCTTGTTTTCTCTTCCTCTCCCTCCACCTTTTTATTCTGGTAAGTGCTCCCTTCCCTTGCCCTTCAGGTCTTGGGATGTAAGTACCCCCCCACACACCATATTGTATCCCTCACTTGGGATGTAAGTGCCTAGAGTGGAGCATTAGTCCTTGTGATTTCCCAAATTCTTAACCACACTTTTGAAAATATGCCTTTTATTAAACTCATATTAAATTACCCAGTCTGAGTGTGCCATCTATTTTCTACTAAGAGCCTGACTGACTCAACTTCTTATCTTATAGGGAGACTCATCTGAAGTCATGTGTATTCCCAAAGAGGTAAACATTTGATTTGGGAGCTCCGTATGAACATTTTATTATAAAAGACTCACTTTTTGGTAGCTATAGACAAAAATATTCTGAAGACCTATTTATAAATGTAATCCTTTGAAAATTCCAATTCCATAGGGCACATTAATTGTGCTCATTAAGTATAAAGGATGAAGTGGGTTTCTTCTTACCCCTTAATCAAACTATTATTAAATATTTCTCTCCAAATACATATAAATTTTTTTCTTCAATGCCTACTAAAGCTCTAAGTCAATATCTTATGGAAAAAAAACCTCTAAAGAGCCAAAACATTATTTTTCAGACTGCCTGGCTTCTCCACATTTAAAAGAAAGAAATTAGAGGGGCACCTGGATGGCTTAGTAGGTTAAGCATCTGACTCAGTTTCAGCTCAGGTCATGATCTTACGGTCCTGAGATCAAGCCCCACATTGGTCTCTGTACTCAGTTCAGAGTCTACTTGTACCTCATCTCTCTCTCTCTCATAAATAAATAAAATCTTTCTTTAAAAAAAGAAAGAAATTAGATTGCACCAATTAAATGACTTCAATAAACTCACTGTTTTTCAATGCTGAAGTGGTATGCGATTTCTGGAGTAGAGCAGGATATAGATTCCATTTCTCTAGCAAGACTCACTACTTCATCATCATTTTCAAATAATATAGTAGCAGAGCCTTTTAAAACAGAGGAAATGAAATAAAGGATTTGCTGGGGCATAGATAATCATGCCCCCAAATGTGGCTAGACCAGCTGGGCTCATGCCCAACACAGGAAATCAAAACCAAGAGAAAAGCACCATTACAGAGCACAAATTTTGACTTCAAATTGATGACATTATAATTTTTTTCTTCCTCAATGACATAGTAGATCAGGGGAATTGTCTGAACTTCCATTTGATGTTTAAAATACCTAATCCCCTCCCAAATCAGATAAGAAGATCTTCAAATTATGAGAGTCTGACAATGGGCTAAGTCAAGAGCCAAGAGCAGCCTTTCAGAGTTTTCCTTTGAAGCTGGGAGGAAGCAAAAGGTTTGTCAGTGAAGGTTCATGTACAGCCCCCAGAATGGCTCCTACTTCACACTCTAGTTTTGCCAGGGTTCAGGAATTCAGATTTGTTAGCTTTATTTTGGAAGGACTATACATTCTTGTATAATGATTCAGGCCTAGGGGTTTTGGACTGAGGCTAGCTGGATTCAAGTTGTCGACATAACTTATTTCTACATGACCAATTATTTCCTTAGTTTCCTATCTGTAAAATTAGGATAAAAATGATGCCTAAACCTTAAGATTGTCATAATTAAATGAGATAATACACTTATTCATTAAAGTTATTAAATTAAAACTTATTGAAAGTACAAAATTAGTTAATACATAAAGTGCTTTTAGAACTGAGGCTGGCACATGGTAAATGCTCAACAAACGTGAACTGTTTATCATTATCATCATGGTATGAAATATTCAGCATTTTGCTAAGTGGTTTGAAATATTAACAATTTTTATCATTATCTTTCCAGATTTTGCTCTTCTAGCCATATTACATGTTTATCAATAAACTGTCATAATAATATTTTCCACTAATTCCTTTTTCATGAGAGCATATACTCAGCAATAATGAACAACTTGACAATAACTATTGTTTTTTTATCCAAGTGGAAACGTTCAGCTCATCTCTTGATTTTTCGGGAGGAGAAAATGAGGGCATCATAAAAGAGATATGTGTGGGATAGGTTTCCCAATAAAACTGTTTTCATATCCTCCTTCTTGTTTTTTGTTTTTTTCCTTTCTGAAGCATTTGCTTTTGGCAAGCAATGTTTAACTCCAGTTATTCAAATGATAAGTATTTCTAAATAGGCTTCTACACTGTACATATGGAACAGAGCAATTTAAAAAAATAAGTGCCAAAATTTATAATTCAAAGAAATTTTAGATCATTACTCAAAAGGTGGAATATATCTGCCATTAACCCCCATCACCCACACACTCTCACCCATGACAGACATTGCTAATAGATTGCTACAATCATTCATGCTATCTTGGTTACAGCCTCAGAATTCATTTCAACACAGCACACTGGATAACTGCTTTTAATGAGTAATAAGCTAAAACCTAATGGACAAAATATATAATATGCCCCCCCCAAAAGATCACAATGCACCTAAATAGTAGCTGAGTTAAATCTAGCACTCAGTATTTCCAGATGTGGAAATCCATGTTTACAACTCAGTGAATGAAAATGTGATTAGAAACAAATTTCATGAGACTCTGAAGATATTTCTATCTTCCAAAGCAAATTGCATAAAGAAAGAAGCTTTAGTCACATCTCATGTGAAGTTTGCTTTGGCCCTTTGTCTCTACAGAAATCTGAGAATGGCTTTAAAATCTGTAATTTTACTTACTTCATATCCCATTTTAGCTTTCATGAAATATCAGCCAGACCCTTAACAATCCACAGGAAGGTTTGTTCTGTGTCGGAAATGGAGTTGACTGATGAGCTAGAGACGTATTTTTGTCTTCAGTGTTGCCAATGGTAACGTCAGTGAAATAATTTTCACACTTGCCAGGCTCCCTGAGCTTGCCTATACCACCGTGGGGCCTCTTGGAGAGTCTCAATCAGTATTTTCCCTGCAAGTTCTGTCCTGGGTGCTTCAATTTTCACTTGGCTATGCTGAAAGGTCTAGCAAGTGTCATGTCTGCTGTTGCCTCAGGGTTCAGATTCAGGGAATGTTTCCTTAATTAGCAGATGACATCAATCTGAAATAAGTCCAACAGACTCTCTGGCAAGAAAACCAGTCAGTATCAGGAAGGAACAATGTTAGAAGGTTGTGTAGTCATCAGATGTGATGCAGAGATGGCGAGAAAGGCAGGTGCTGCTCTATATAATGCAGAATCTCATTGGTTCTTGCCGTGAACAATGGCATCCCTTTCTGCTACCTCTCACAATACCAGACCTGATGTAGGAGTTGTGGGAGAGGGGGATGGTAGAAAGGGAGTGTTGAATCCCACTCCCCTTCTTTTTTACAAGCCAGTGTGTTGCGTTCAGTTTGACTTTAATTTGCAGATGTTATGTCACATGAAAGCCAACTCTCCTTCCCCACTTCCCAGACAGGTGTGTTCACATCAACTAACTCTATTAGATTCTCTCTGTGGAGACTGGAAAGTTCTGTCTTACCTATCCCCTTCCTCCTTGTTGAGATGGTTATCAATCATACTAATTCTACCTTGCATTTACTAACCTTGACAGTGTTCAAGGGCCTCCAAATGAATGATCTCATTTGATTTCTCATGCTTTGCATGTGAGAAGATGCTAATTGCTTATGAACTAACCATTAGAGGAAAAAAATTAGAACAAAAAGCTTAGAAAGACTAATAGTGAGGAAGGTGAAAAAGTAAGTACTATTTCAATTTGTCCCATATAGGCAAGAGAATAAAGAGGGTACATCAATGCATACACATAATTCATTCCATTAAGAATGAGTGTTAAAGATGATTCCTAAACACTTCTCTACTAAAGACCTTCTGTGGGCTTCGTGTTTTGAAAAATAACCTGGAAAACTTCATCTATTAAAAAGCAGTTAATTTTGTCCCCATTTTTATGGATAATAGCTATATTTAATTATAATCAATTGATACAATTCTGAGTTGCTATAAACAGCCATCCAAGGAATGGAATTTCCATTAGGTTTTGAGGATCATCCTAATATTCCCCAGATGCCTGTTATTAGTTTTATGATACCAAAGGAATTAAAACTGAAGTTTGGGAACCATTGATATAGTCTAGTCTCCTCCTTTTAAAGATGAACAAGTTGAATAAGAAAACTCAGAACACTTGGTTAAGATTAAAGAGCTAGTTGATATCAAGCTGAAACCAGAATGCAAGTATTCTGAACATTTGATTTCAAAGATACATAAATCAGATCAAAAATAAAATCTTATTATGAAACCTGCAGGTAATTAAAAAATGAAGTCTTTAGTTGAAAGAAAAACATCATCTCAGGCTTGATTAAATGGCAAATGGCACTTAGCCTCAGTACAACAGAGGCAATGGGAAAAGAAAGAACTATGACAAAATTAAAGGGCATGCCCTGTGCAAGGAAGACAACTTACTCTGCTTCAGCTAGTGGTAGTCATGCTAGTATGTGAATTTAACATTACGGAAAATTAAAAGCAAGAAATGACAATTTTTATGTGAAATCTCCCAATGTTCAAATGTTGCCAATTAGTTCAAATATTTTTAAAAATACCATTTGCGCCAACATTTTGAGAGCCAAAGAAAATACATTCATGAACTGCTGATCTGTGGTTGCTTATAAAAGTAATCGATAACTGAACATGTGTTTACTGATAAAATAATTTACTGAACTCCTAGTATTAATTTATCCATCTATCCTTCCATTTACCTGTATGATAAATACTCGGGTTTCTAACTACAGGTAAAACACAATATTGGACATTGTGGGAGGCACCGAGTGGGACTAGGAATCCAAGGAGAATAGAACAGCTTTGGAATGGCTATCAGTAGAATTGAGTGCAATAGTTGTTCTTAGCCTGGCTGTATATCAGAATCACCTGGGTCTAACCCATGAAAATTCTTTTTTTGTTTTTTAAAGATTTTATTTATTTATTTGAGAAAGAGAAAGCACACACAAGCTGGGGGAGGCGCAAAGGGAGAGGGAGAAGCAGACTCCCCTGAGCAGGGAAGCCCAACCTGGGGCTTGATCCCAGGACCCTGAGATTATTACCCAAGCTAAAGGCAGACACTTAACTAACCGAGCCACCCAGGCACCCCTAACCTGTGAAAATTCTGACTCAGTTATGCTGAAGTACCATCAGCAGTTGATAAAAGATAAATAAAATATTGGGTAGCAATATGTCAGACTACATGAATTGCTGGTCAAGTCAATATGTATGATATAATGACTTCCAGCAACCCCAGGATAAAAGAATAGAAATAAGTGTGGCTGTAGAGGAAAGTATATAAGGGGTCTCATTTAGACTGATAAGGTGATCAGAGCTGAAATGAATGATCATTAGGTCCAGGCTGAGGTGGTAGCTGACTGGCTGGTAGGTAAGCAGTATACAGGTTTTGAAATAGAAATTCTGGATCTGTAAACATTGCACTCGTCGTGTTTCAGGAGAAACAGAAGGGGCTGATGTCTTAATTTTCCTAGGTTCAAATCAGACAGCCTAAGCAATCTTGCAGAAATTGTTTGCTACATTCCAATTTCCTCATATTTTAAATTAGGTTAATATTGCTGAAGAAGCAGTTTGAAACTTGTAGAAGCAGTTTGCAGTATGAAGGAGAAGTGATGCACAAATGCAAGTATTATGGTTTTCCAATTTGTTATTTTGGTATTTTGAGTGCTAAAAGGAGTTTCTTGGAGAAGTCTTTCTCTTTCATAAATCCAATCAGAAATGTTCAATTTCTGCACACACGAATAGGCAGCTACAACTGGGAAAATGATTCTGTGATTCCACATATTTCTTTGACAAGTCACAAATGGGTTTTAGTGACCAGCTGCAGCTTGTGTGTTAAATTCAAATAATTCATTCTTGGCACAGTTATTTTTTATATTCCCTTGCATTAGAAAAAAAATTATGCTGCCTACCATTACACATTGTAAAAGCGATAGGTTATATCTATTTGGAGAGGATATTGCATGCTAAATGCATACAATGAAAATGTCAATGAATTCAACAATATGTTTCGCCTCTGATCAGTGATGGCAAACCTTCTTTGGATCTTTAGTCCGTGGGTCTGCTAAGATCTTCAGGGAATTTTCTTATCTCATAAACCACAGAAAATATAAAATGGAGATGATTGTTGACTACTTTCCAGGTACTCAAATGGAAACTAGGTTTTAGAGCTTAGGTTGATCTGGAATTCTTTCCCATCCCAAGGGTCTGGAGCCAATAACACAGACAGACCATCAATCTGCTTAGTACACTTCTGGTTTTCAGAAACAAAGTTTTCTCTTCAAGTCCAAGGATGTTATCACAGTGGATTGAATTCTTGTGTTGAAGGGACCAGTTTATCCATTAGCGTCCTGAGATCCACTCAATAAAGAAATACATTTTAAACTTATTTTATCTCTATGCTTATTCAAGTCTATGATCATGTAAATACACCCTAACTGCAAAAAAAAAAAAAAAAAAAAGCATGTGCAGAGTAAGAGATGTTTCAAGATAGTTAGAATAATGATTGGTATTATTACACTGGAGGTAGTTTGACAGAAAAGGGTCCTTGGGTGTTTGCATTTAGTCGCTGACTAAATCAACATAGAATTTCTACCGACCTAATTAATCTTAAATTAAGCATGCCTACTGTTTACTGTGATTACCTCACCAGACAAGCTGTTTCAGCGTCTGTTTTTCCTCATGGCAAAAAAGGTTCTCTTTTACTTCAAAAGTGAGTTTTCCTCCTCTTAAGCTCAGTTGTTTGGTCATTTCTATCCAAAATAAATACTTTTTTTCTCACCTATTAGCTGTTTCAGGCTGAGTCGTGTCTTTAAATGCATGTGCACGACTAGCAGGGCAGACTTTTGACTTCAGTGGGAGCTATGAGTCTTTAAGGGCCTGATCTGACCCTGTGTTTGTGCTCAGTATATAAGTATTTATGTAATGTTTTCATTTCCTGACCCGCTCAGTATCATTTCTTTGGCAAAATATATTCACTTCCCTCACATTTTCCCCATCTGTTATATTCTTAAGTCTGTCTATTACTTTGCTTACTTTCCTTTGATCTTTTTTAGTCTGGATATCGTTTCCCAAGGACAATACGCACAAGCGCGCGCGCGCACACACACACACACACACACACACACCACGTAAACCAAAAGAATATATAACATTTGTTTCCCACTATACAAAGTACTTACATTAGCTAGTACAGTAATTAGCTTTACATATAATAAGATATGCATTCATATACAGATTTTATCTCTCTATATATCTCTATGATGACAAGATGAATTGATCTTTTGCTGTTATAAATAGAGACGATGAATTCTCTATTTCTTAATTTTATGAGAAAGAACTGATATCTGTGTTTTCTTAATGTCCCTTCTCTGGGTCTAATTCTTGGATACTATCTAGATGGAGAGATCTTCCGTTTTTCTTTTGATGAATCCATATTTGTTTTCCCTTTGTTCCCAAATAGTATGTTTGAAAGCATTGCTAGCTTACCATCATGAAAGATATTAACATTCAAGAAAATATCAAACTGGGTATCAGGCATCTGTGGATTCATTCTGGATTCCAGGTGGGTATTTGAGACACAACAAATGAAAAGGCCCATTTTAATATATTTGCCTCCTCTTGTTTTCTCACTTGACTTCCCAATCTAATTTCTTTGCTGCCAAGGGTTCTCACTCATATCACCATTTAAAATTTAAAAGCAATATATATTTAAATGCAAAATAATGTGCTTATATGGAGACTTTGCCACAGTGGAAAGTATGACAGTGGATTTCATTTCAAAGAGTTCTGGATGATCTCCCGAGTGGTAGAGCCAGAAGTAGGAAATGTTAGATCATTCCAAGAGACTAGAAATAAAACAAATATTATTCCCTGTTTGATCATGGTCTGTATCTTTCCACATTAGAGAATTTTTGTTTTTATTCATTTGTTCTTTGTCATCTTCCTTTTGAATGACCATGGTTGCTGTGAATGGCAGAGAGAGCAACTTCCAAATTTATTTTAACAGTAGGAAAGGTTATAAGTCGCCCATTCTCACACTTTGAGGAAACTGAGAAATTCTGTTAGTAATGTGCATGTATTTTAGGTTTTCTTTAAAAGCCTTCCTATTGACTCAAAATACCCGTCTGAAATCTTTCTGTTCTCTGGAGTGATAATGGAATTCAGATGGGGAATTCTACTCAACAACCCATCTTATCAATCCAGTAGAGTGATCAATTACATGGAACTTGCTGCTTGCACAACCTTCTGCCACAAAGGTTAGCAATGAAGCAAAAATGTGAAAAGCTCAATAAAAATGGAAAATTTTTTATACCACGCAGTATGAATATTTACCAAGAATGCTTGTATGGTTTTAATAGTAGTTTTTAGAATACATAAGTAAGGTTAGGTCTGGAGTCAGTAGTCAAAAGTGTGCTCCCAGAGCAAATCGCAAATTCTCGTGGTAGTGAAATAAGTTGAGTGGAATACAGAAGGTGTAACTATGAATGTATCTAAGCCTTCAGTTTTTGTTTTGTTTTAGTGAGACTCCAAAAAATTAATATTCTGCTCTTTCCTGTGGAAGCAACACCAGTAGTTAACTAAAATAAATCTACTTGTCTGGCACACACTTTTTCCCTTAGAAATTTCAAAACTGAGATGTATGAGTATGAGGTGTACGTGCATGTGTGAACCCATACAGTTTGTGAGAGCAATTTACATTCTTGGAAAAGTAAGTGTATGTGAATAAGTAGAAATGAAATCATATTTTAAATGGTCCGTGGAATTCCATGTAATGTCACTCCTCTGAGAATTACTTTTAAGTAAAGCCTGCATTAGTAATGTAGTTACCCCCACAGATACACCGGATATATAGAGGTGTATCTGAACACTGTATGTTCTGTAATTAGTTATAACCATGTAAAAATATTGATAGATATTGAAACTAGACAACTGGAAAGAGACAGATATAGAGAATACTTGATCTAACCTTACAGAATCCGCATCAATGTTTTGGCAGGCTTTTGAGGCAGCCATTAAAAATGAGGATCGTGAACATGAAATCCAAGTACCTGTGAAAGAACAATAATGTGCTCACCCTTCCCTTCCCTTCTCCTTTTCTGTCTCATGGCTTCTGCCTTTGTGTCATTTTGACAAAGAAAAGTATAGGTTTTGGTGTTGTTGAATCTCTATTAAGACAACCAACCTAGGCAGGAGAGGGGAGAGCAGCAAGCCCTTGACCTTGTGACCAGAATTGTCTATGTGGATGATGGCATTTTTTGTAATCTTGCAAGTCAAAGGAAAGGGTGACAATTTGATTTAAATGTTCTAAAAACAATTTGATTATTAGCATCTACGTTCTTTCACTTTTTCAAGTATGGGCAGGGCACACTTTCAGTGCAATTCACTTAAGGTTAACCAAGCAAGTATTTAGCATTGCAGTAGTAGATGTTATATGACTTTATCTAAGTAATTCCATCAAAGATAAGGAACATTATACTGATTTTCAAAACTCTTGATTCAACTGTTTAGTCAGAAAAATTGGAGGAGTGACAGAAAAGAAAGCAGGAAGGCTACTATGAGGAGAAGAAAGGGAAGAAGAAAGGGGGGTAAACAGAAGGGGGAATGAACCATAAGAGACTATGGACTCTGGGAAACAAACTGAGGGCTTTAGAGGGGTGGGGGGTGGGGGAATGGTATAGGCCGGTGATGGGTATTAAGGAGGGCACTTATTGCATGGTGCACTGGGTGTTATATGGAACTAATGAATCATGGAACTTTACATCAAAAACTAGGGATGTACTGTATGGTGACTAACATAATATAATAAAAAATATTATTATTAAAAAAAAGGAAACTGAAATGTTACTTGGCACAATGTAAGGATATGGAACTAGGGGTGATGAAGGTGACAACCACAGAGTTCAAAGAGAAATTCTTTACATTCCTTTAAGCGTTCTCTGTAAGAAAGGTGTCATACGAGAAGAAATTGTAATTATGCATATGAAACTGTGCTTTCAGTTTTATATATGAGAGAGAAACATGTTTATGTGTATATATTGATGAAGCAATAAGCAGTAAAGTACTAATTAAAATTCATTAAAAGAAAATACATGTCAATATCATTAAAATCAGAGAGGGCACATTATCTATAATTAAATTCATAATTTAATAATTAGAATTTAAATTCACCATAAATTAAGGACAGCTATTATCATTTAAAAAGTAGTTATATAAATGTTAAATAAAAAGCATTCATCTTAGTGTAAAAAACTATACACCAAAAATCACATTAGAAATACACACTTCAATGTTAACATTAATTTTAACTTCCTGAAACAAAATGAGTGACATATCTTTGGTCTTTGTAATTGTTTCAGCTTCTCCACCTTGTTTTCCAATATTCTACTTGAGTACTAGCAGAAAAGAAAGAAGTGTCATAATTTATAGTGTCTTAGCCTCACTGGAGGGTGTATCAGACATTTAACATTAAGAGCTAAATAATATACATTATTTAGTGTATATAATATACCAATTAGAGAGACATACATATCATGTTATACTCACAGAAGAAGCTTGGATGGAAAATAATCCCCATTTAAAGAGCATTATGGTCCCCCATAGTGGTCAGATGCAGCTGGAACTTAATTGGCAATTAAGTGTGTGGGGTTAGGTACATAACAAAAGATCTGTTGGATTCCCTGTGGCAAACTCTCTCAAAAATAAAGCATATTGAGACTGTATGAAAATGCAGCCAAGCTAGTGCCGTATAGATCAATAAGACGAATCAATCAAATGTAACTAGATTATTATATTGAATTTTGTCAAATCTATTGCATCTCTACATGCAATCTACGATTCCAACCCCAGCTCTGCCTGTTGGATCCACATACACCCTGAAGGATGAAATGTGCTCATTTGCAGATCCTTTGGATTTATGTTGATCTAAACTGTCCTACATTCTTCTAAAACCGAATTGAAGGGTCACACAAATGGATGTGTACTAATATCAATACAGGGTTATAGAGTGAATAACTATTAAGAGTTAATATAAGAAAAAGCCAATCAAAGATTGTTCCTGTGTTTGTCATTGCTAAAGACATTGCTTATAATAATACTTGATGGTCTAGGTGCCAAATATCTGTGAGTACAAGGATCACTATACAATCCTCCTTTAGGACTGGTAAAGTTTCCAATCAAATACTAAAAAACTAGTGATCTTAAAAATATGGTATATCCATATAGTGGAAATCTACTCAACAATGTAAAGGAACAGGCTACTGATAAACACAACACTTTGGGTTAATCTCCAAAATATTCTGCTGAGAGAAAGAAGCCAAGAGACATCTGTATAAAAGAGCATAAATTATATGATCCCATGTATATGAAGCTGTAGAACAAGCGAATCCATGTGGAAAGAAATTGGAGCAATTAACTGGAAAGGGGCAGAACGACCATTTTCAAGGTGAAAGTTATGTTCTACATCTTGATAGGGATGCTGGATTACATGGGTGTGTGCATTTGTCAAATCCCCTGGAATCGTAACATTTCAGAGCTATGAAGTTCATTGTAGATAAGTTATACCTATAATATAAAAGATATTAAAAGAAAAAATATGATGTTATATTTTCTTTTTTGACTTTTTTTCCAGCAAGGTTAAAGGCTAATTTTAAATAGTCGATCACAGATGACTAAGAGCACCACAATGTTAGCATACTCTTTACCTCCAATTTTACTTTAATTATTTCTAATTTAACAACCTTATCATACATTTGTTATGTTATAATGTCCTTTAAAGTCCTTTTTTTAAAGAGGCAAATGCATTCTTCTCTACAATCACACTTGCATACAACAAAGATAGATAGAATTCTAAAAGGTATGTTTAAAAATTCAGTAAAAACCTTCAATAATCCTGATTTCTTATTACTTCCAATCTTAGTTTTTTTCAATTACAGAAGTCTATCTTAACAGTGCAAAAGATAAATTCCAGTCCTTATTTTAGTCATCACATCAAAAATATATTCTCTTTTGAAGAATGCAGCATTGCTCAAGTGGAATATTTACTTGAGAATAATGCTACATGAACATTAAATGTTTGTGGTTACAAAGGCCATGTGGTTGTCCAAGTACTTTATAGAATTCCAACTCTCTCTTCTTATAAAACATTAAAGGTGTTTGAGTATGCATGATTAATATAAAATGGTAAAATATGGAATTTTCAAAGTTATTACCAGTCATACTTAACATGTAGATATAAGGCATGAATTGGGAAGGCGGAGATTTTCTTTCTATCAGCGCTTGGACCTATTCTAATATCTAGTATGGGCAAGAACTGAGCAGAAGGTTTTGTAATTCTACCTTTATTTCAGATTTGTCTACAAACTTTAATCTCAGTATTTACAATTTTCCCAATTGATTTGAAAACTCTTAGGTGTTGTAACACCAAAGAATGTTGAGAGTTGATTCAATATGACTTCCACTTTACTCAAGATGAATAGTGTTCACAACATTTAGTATAAAATGGATTTCACAAATTCCTAGTTCCTTAGAAACTGCTACATAGAAACTGCTACTTCTTTAAGAGTGCTATTTAGCCAGGTGGGGGGATAGGATAACTGGGTGACAGGCACTAAGGAGGGATGTAATAAGCACTGGGTATTATACACAACTGATAAATCACTGAACTCTATCTCTGAAATGAATAACACACCATATGTTGATTAAGTGAATTTTTTAAAAAAAGGAATGCTATTCAGTCATGAAAAAGAAGAAAATCCTGCCATTGGTGACAACATGGATAGATCTTAAGGGCATTATGCTGAGTGAGTTAAGTCAGACAAAAAAGACAAATAGTGTATGATATCACTCTTCTGTGGAATCTTAAAAAAGCTGAACTCGTAGAAACAGAGAGTAGAATGGTGGTTACCAGGGGCTGGGAGGCGGGGGAATTCGGGAGTTGTTTAAAGGTACTGACTTGCAACTAGTAGATAAGTAAATTCTGGAGATTTAATACACAACATAGTGATGACAGTCAACAATACTGTTTTATAAACTTCAAAGTTGCTAAGAGATTAGATCTTAACTTTTCTCACCACAAAAAAGAAATAATAGTTATGGGACCAATAGAGGTGTTAACTAATGCTACCACAGTAAACATATTGCAATATATAAATGTTTAAATCAACACGTTGCACACCTTAAACTTATATAATGTTATATGTCAATTATATAAAAGGAAAAAATGCTCCATTCTTAGATCACTTCCTATTATTTTTTGACCATCTTTATTACCTTGTAATGAATGGCTTCAAAGTGTATTGTGTAACCATCCACAATATCTCTTGAGAAAAACTCTGTCAAGTTAAATTTCTATCTCCAAACTAAATTTACCCCCACAATTTGTCAAGGAGAAAAAAATTGTTTTTAACATGCAAATGAATCATCAAGCTTTGGTTTTTTTCTCCTCTAGATGCTGAGAGAGACCAGTGTATTTTTCACTAGGCAAGCGTTTGCCAATGTAAGCACTGCTGGGGTAGCATGAAAACTGCTTAACGTGTGCTGTTTCATAGGCTCAATATGCAGCATGGCCATTGGCTAAAGAAAGCAAAGTGGATTACTATTATGTACATTTATATGTTCAGCTGCCTTATAGAAAGAAAAATGCACTGAAATAAAATCTATCATCCGTAAGATCTGAAAAAACGTGAAATTTTGACAGCAGACTCTGTTGGTGAGGCTGTAGGAAAAATGGCACCTCATACACTGACACGATGTGGGGTGGTGGTTAAAACTTTGCACAACTTATATAAAGCCAATCAGGCAATATCAACCCAAATTATAGTTGCATTTACTCTTTGCATTTGCTCAAGCATTAATGCTATATGTATATTTGCATATATGCATATAATGGTAGTAAATGCATATAGCTGCAATTATTCCAGCAATCCCACTTTAGTGAACGTATCCTACAAATACACATATGCTAAATGACATGCGTATGAGATTATTTGTTGTGACATTGTTTATAATTGCAAAAACTTGGAACAACTGAAGTGTTCATTTATATGCAACTGGTTAATAAACTATGGTACAACCATACTATTAACACTGTGAAACTATAAGGAAGCTCTCTCTAAATGTAAAAAGGGATCACCAAGATATATTGTTCAGTGAAAATCACAAGAAATAATGTATTACGAATTCTACTATTTGTAAAAGAAAAGAAATATAAAAATACATATTTATATATTTTTTTATGTTTGAATGAAGGAATACTGCAAAGTGCATAACAACAACAAAAATGTGGATGCTTCTACGGAGAGGAGCAGAGAAATGGGGAATGGGATAGATGGGTAGAGGTGGGTACCCACCTGTTGGGAATTACAAAATGGACATTTCTCTTGTTATAAGTGAAGGTAGCTATAAAATGCATTTTCTGTCCTTTAATAGGAAAAGGCCTATATGTGTTTTTTCCCATTTTTCTACTGAGAACTTAAGTCTTTTTTTCCCCCAAAGAACTAGCCCTTCGTCCGTAATATTTGATGTAAATATTTGTCTTTTTCTTTTTTGGTTGTACAGATCTTCCTTGACTTATGATCAGGTTACATCCTGATAAACCCATGGTAAGTTGAAAATACTGTTAAGTCGAAAATGCATTTACTACACCTAACCTACCGAATATCATAGCTTGGCCTTGCCTACCTTAAATGTGCCCAGAACACTTACATTAGCCTACAGTTGGACAAAATCATCTAACACAAAATCCATCTTATACTAAAATGTTGAATATCTCATGTACTGTATTGAATACCGTTATGAAAGTAAAAACCAGAATGGCTATATGGGTCCAGGATGGTTGTAAGTGTGTGGGTTGTACACCCTCATGACCGTGTGGCTGACTGGCAGCTGAGGCTGGCTGCCACGCCCAGCATCATGGAGTATTGCATTGCATCTCCCTAACCCAGGGAAGGATCATAATTCAAAATTCAAAGTACAGGTTCTACTGAATGCACATATTGCTTTCCCATTATTATAAAGTCAAAAAATTATAAGTCAAAAAATCATAAATTTGGGATTGTTTATATTTGTCAAACAAAAGATTCTGAGTTTTGTGCAGGTAAATTCATGGCCTCTTTTGTGTGTGTGTGACTTTGGAGATTTGTGTCATTCTTTGGCAGGTCTTCCTCGTTCTGACAATAACAAGACAATCATCTATAATTCCTTCTAGACTTCTCATTGTTTCATTTTTAGTATTTAAATATTTTATCTATCTGATTTTATTTTGATGCAAAGTGTTAGGTAGGAAGTCAGCTTTTTTTTTCCCGGTAGAAATCTCTTCGTAATTTATTTTGCCTACTAATCTAACATATCTTCAAAATACACCAAATTTCTGTACATACTTTTGTCACTAATACCACACTTTTTACTTATCATACCTTCATAATATATTTTATGTCTATAAAAGTTAATTTCCTCTCATTGCTATTATTTCTCAGAGTTTTTCTGAATGCCCTTGTTTTTTATTTTTCCATATGATATGTAGAATCAAGTTATTCTTTTCCAAATAAATCCCACTGGTAATTTAATTGAAATTACCATGAGAAGTTTTCCATTTTATCTTCTTTCATAATTTAAAATTTTTCTTCATATGGACTTTGCACCTACCTTGCTGAGATTTTTATTCCCTCATGTTTGTTGTTTATTTATTGTGATGAAAAATTCAACAATATTGTGTTACACTGGGTTAGTTCAGTTCTGTGTCATTCACTTGATGACCCTACAAAGATACTGTCTGAAAGGTTTGTCAATCTAAATAGTCCATGACTTTTACTTATTTTCCCATGGATAATGGACAGCATATCTCATATGAAATATCTCTGCTTCCATGATTTTACAGCATCTTGTTTTAAACAGTCATTTTAACTCTATTACCTATTAACAAATTTAAGCCATATATCAACTATTGATGTGGCTATTTTTTCCTCCAATCCAGGCACCAATAAATTCTTTAAAAATCATTTCCTTCTTTCAACTTGTCAAATAACTGTCTTGGTGTATGAACATAAAATGAGTCTAAAAATTTTTTAGACTGAGGCTAATAAAAAGAATAAACTGTGTGTGCTTGGTACTTAAATCTCAACATATACAGAAACAGCATGCAGGGAAAGGAAAGTAAGGACCATGGCAGATCTTATAACTGCCTTTGGTATGCAATAGGAAACATCTCCTAAATAATAGGACAGCAATTCAAACAGAATAATGCTAGATTACTTTAAAATAATCTTTCCCATTCATAAAAAATAACATGACTGAAAATTATGCATTTTATATATCCACTTGATGTGATGAGCATACTGAAAAGGACTGAGGAAATAGTATAGCCATCAATTAGTGCTTTCAGTAATACAGAAATTAATGTACATTCACTTTCTTGCATAGGCCCCATACTTCTATTTGATGTCCTTTTTCTTATTTAGTCTTGATTTAATTTTATTGCACTTTTCATTTTTCCATATTCTTAATACCCTTATGCCACTACATGTCATGTTAAACAACTATAACATAAAATGTTAATAGAATACAATAGGATAACATATGTAGACATGTGTTGTCCATATACGGTAAATGATAGGCAGGAAACAAAGGAAGCATGGGGAGAGTTTGTTCAAGAGATTTAGAAGAAAAATACAAGAGTCTATCTGAGAAGGAACACAGAATCAAGGAATACACAGTGTTAAAGTGCTTCACAGATGCTAAGATATTGTTTTTTAGAGAAAGGACTGATGTAGCTGAGATCCCTAACCTTTTTGTTATTTGCGTTCTTGTGTCTATCTGAGTTTTAAATCTAATGCAGCATTTTGGTAAAGATTGATTAGATAATAGGTTAATTCTACAAGGTGATTAAGCTAGTCCCCTGAGGGGGGTAGGCAGTTTGGGGAGATGTATTATTTCTCTGAGACCCTTAGAGTGCCATTTAATCCAGCTGTTCAAACACGGAGCTACTTAAAGTGCTTTCTACCACTCAGAAGGAAATTCTGGATAATATAGATAATCAGCACTAATGATATATCCAGCATGACAGGAGATCTAGATGAAGGTAGAGATTGTAAAGGGTCAGAATCAGGCATACATGAGCAGGGCGCAAGTTCCATCATGGAGCTGAGAAGCAGTGTTAAGGAAAGATTGCTCTATAAATAATGAGTCCTAAGAATCATCACCCAGATAGACCACAGATGACCAGCTGAAGGGTACACTTAAGGACAGGGAAGATGGGTATTTGCTTTCTTACAAGGTGATTCATTGAATCTGTCACCAAAATTCTTGTTCTGAGCTGGTAGGTTTCACACTGTATTATTTTAAAGACATTACTTAGTTTTGACTATTATGTTATCATTAGGTTCTTCTACCTTCATTAGTCTAAGCAGAATGTGGGACTTTAGAGGGTGTGACAGTGGGCCATGGGCATCAAATTGAAATTGCAGGTGTGCGACTGGCTCCTATTTGGGTCCACAATTTTTCCAGCCCACCAGACATTAGCACCTACACTGAATTATCAGGCCCAGATGGTATATTCAGGCTTTTCATCAAATCCAGTGGATGTAGGCGTAAGAAACATGCATGGTTCTTTCCAAGCCCTATACTGGTTCAAACTGAGTTCAAGAATTGTATATAGAAGCATCTGCAGGAAGAGAGCTATAGAGTTCATAATGGCAATGGCTTGTCAAGTTCCCAGTATGCATTTCTAGTAGGTTATATCTGGTATTAGAACTCATATAAGGAGAAATAGACCTAAACATCCTACATGAAGAGTCTGGTCTATAAAGCTCTGCAGCAAATTTTCTTTTCTTTTTTTAAAAGATTTTATTTATTTGTTTGAGAAAGAGAGAGAGAGAGCCAGCACACAAGGTCGGGAGGATGGGAGCGGGAGAAGCAGACTCCCTGCTGAGCAAGGAGCCTGAGGCAGGGCTCTATTTAAGGACCCTGAGATCATGACCTGAGCCGAAGGCAGACCCTTAACCGACTGAGTCACCCAGGTGCCCCTGTGGCAAATTTTCATACCACTAGACTTGGCCGGCAGATTCAAAGGTTCACCCAGTTCTGCTAAGTTAATATTTCTCAAACTTAGTAAACATGAGAATAAACTGGATGAGGGGAGGCTTGTTAGAAGTGCATATTTCTGAGCTTCACTTCTGGAGATCTGAGATGGGATCCCACAATCTGGTTTTTTAACAAGCCTACCCACTGACTTGAATGTAGGTGGACTATTAAAAAAAAAAAACTTTAAGAAAACTTGTGCTGGTGCACTGGGTGTTATACGCAATTAATGAATTATTGAACCTTGCATCAGAAACCAGGGATGTACTGTATGGCGACTAACATAATGTAATAAAAAAACATTAAAAAAAAAAAAAGAAAACTTGTGCTGGGCAGTCACTGATGAAAGTTACCCAAGTAGTAGATGAGAGTGGAGGAAAGTACTGAGATCGAAAATCAGAAGTTTTACAGGACTTCATGTTCTAGATTCTGGCTAAGGTTGAACTTCAACAGAATTCAGTAGTGGGAGAGAAGGCAGGATAGTTGAATGACCGACAAAGCAAAGAGTCCTAGGATCCGGCCTTGCTTCCCATGTTGGTATTTTATCTGCCCATCAAATTGGAGATGATGTGTCAAAGCCTGGATGACAGGGACACTGATTTCTGGAGCATTGTGGAGAGTCCTCCAGAAATGGGAAACAAACCAAAAACTGCCCAACATGCAGAAATATGTCATCTGAATATTTCTGAAAAGTAAAGAATCCATTGGTACTGGAGCTTGATTTCAGTTTCTTCCTCAACCTCTCTACTACAGTGGGATGCCATTCCCAAAGGACCAGAGTTTGGTTAATGAGGTTACTGCAGCTGTACAATTTACTAACTCTGTAAATTAGGTGAAGTTAATTTGTATCCTTGAGGCTTAGTATCTTCATCTGTAAAATGGGTATAGTAACAGTGAACTGGATTGTTCTGAGGAATAAGGAAAATAGATATAAAACCATCCTGAATGGTGTCTGTGTATACAGAGATTCAATAAGAGGCTATTCTTGTACTTTCTTCTTTCATGAACATCATGGAGTAATGAAAGAATACAAGTTCTGTAGTTAGACTTGGCTTTGAATCCCATCTCTATCACTTCCTAACTATATGACCTTGAGCAGTTAACTTCATTTCTCTTCATCAAAATCACTCATTTTAAAAATAGAACAATGCCTGGTATTGCAAGGTTGTTATGAATATTAGCAAAAACGGAGGGAAAACACCTGGCATTTAATAGAAATTGATCAATAAATAATACTGCTCCCTTCCCTCTTTCCTTTCTCCTCTTCTTCTCCTCCTCTTCCTGCAACTTCCTTTTCTATGTATTTTGAGGTTCTGAGCTCATTAAACTGGTGGGAAGGGAGCTGGTCTCCTACCCTGATTTCAACTGTCAACTTCCAAAATTTGCACAGGGAAGCTACAGCTGAAAAGAATGTGGATTCATAAGTCAACATGAGCAGATTGTGTCTGAATGCTTCCTTGGTCAGTCTCCTATGAAGTGACTGACTACCTGCCCTGATTTAAGTTAGACCTCCTGCTAATCAGTTCACCAGATCTGTGCAAGAGAGCTGTATCAGCTTATTATGAGGTGATAAACTTGCAGTTCAGGAGTTATGGTTGATGTCCAAAGGAGCCTATTTGAGGTTCTGGATCCTCCTTGAATGAGTATATGCAATTGTATCTGTAATTTCTGCTATAGTGTTTAATTGTAGATTTCCTCAATTGGTGGTGGCTAAGAATCTCTGTTGCTGTTCTTTAGATCTCAGACCAAGCTAGTAACTCATTGTATATATCTGGTTGGTACTAATTCCCCAGGACTCTGGTTTCCAGTTCTGATTATCTCCTGTATCACACCAAGGTAGTGACACTATTCTGCTGGAGGTTTTTCACTTAGAGGTAATACAGTGAAGGACCTTGCCCTTGAAATGGAAACACCTCCATTTGGACAGAAGATTAAGTCTGTGGGTACATAACACATTCATTTTTTCCTATGAAAGTGTCCCTGGCAATCTTTGGGAATTGTAGATTTTCCACATGCTGATCATTGCCTACATGAAGGCTCTAGGATCCCTGTAGTTGGGAAACATCCTTTTCTCAGCATTGTAAATAAATAAATAAAATAAATAAATAAATAAATAAATAAATAAATAAATAAATAAACACTACAACTGAGAAGTAGGTGTCAAAAATTAAACTGAAGAGTGTTAGGAACTAGAAATAAGGGCCATTGTTGGGTCATTGGATAACTCCAATGGATTCTACAGGAAAGTATCCTCCTTGCTTGCAGCCATTCTTGTTGGGCCTCTTTAATGAGTTGTACTGTTCTAACTGTATATTAATATACTTTAATAATGCACAAATCACCATTCAAAGTCAAATTTGAAATATTTCACTTGAGTATTCCCTACATGCTGAGCCTTGAGCCAAATACTGAAGAATACCAGTCAAACACAACCATGTTCCCTACCCTGTGATAGCTCATGGTAATTGAGGAACATGTTTCTTTACCACCTACTGTTAACAGGCCACTGCTCCAGAAGCAGAGGGTATAAAGATGTAAGATGCCTTTCCTTCCTTCAGGCCTAGAGTGAATATATTAGAGATTAGGAAGTAAGATGAAGAGGCTAACCTGTGGAGAATATAACAAAGAAGGATGTAACAAGAGAGGAAGCAACAATGCTTTAAAACCACTCCTGGCTTCTCATTAAGGGGTCTGGTTACAGAAAAATCCAGAAAAAACTGCCAGCATTTTGTGTTCCTAAGGAGTAGAGAACCCTATTGTTTAACTGAGAACCTTGGCACATTTCTGATATAGAAAGGTGGTGGAAGATCTGGAAAGAACTGAAATTCTCTTCCTAACTGAATGACTAGAATGTAGAATTCTATGGGCAATTAGGAGGTGGATTACGAAAAGAGTGGTGATAGAAGGAGGAGGAGTAATTAAGAGTCAAGAAGCCAGGATGCTTTTCAGGATTGTTTGGCTTGAGGTAAGACAATCAAAAGGTATTTCAGGAACAGAATGTCTACAATTTTATTTTATTTGTATCTCTATCTATCATCTCTCTCTCCCTCTCTCTCTCATCTACCGACCTAGCTACCTACCTATCTATAGAAAGAAGAGAGGTATTTTGTGAAATCATAGAAAAATACTGTGTTCCATAGTTGGGATGATAATCTGTGGAACAAAGTTCATATGTCGGATGGCAAGAAATTCATAAACTAGTTCAAAAGAAGCAGAATCTTAAAGCCAGAGGGATCATGAATAGAAGTGTTTTCATTATCCCTTTCTTCTTTCTTCACACCCTAAATGTGAAGAGGGTGGTAAACTTTCTAAAAGATGTGGAATAAGCTTTGAACCAGTCTTATCGAGATCTTATGGTACAAAGTGACCCCTGTTAATATTTGTATTATATTTAAATCTGAAACTAAGAAGTATGGACTTTCTATTACATTAAGAATCAAATCATTAAAAGATTTTTGATTCTGAGGAGTAGTTTATTTGAACACTGGTAATAATTATATGACATTTTGGCTAAAACATTTTAGGAAAATTTTTGTTTTTAAGAAATAGACACTTTTTATTTTTTCAATTTTTTTTTTACAAAATTATTGACTATTCCCTATGCTGTACTTTTCATCTCTGTGACTTATTTATTATATAATTGGAAGTTTTGGCTTCTTTATTTAAAAATATTTATTTATTTGAGACAAAGAGCTAGAAAAAGAGATGATGAGTGGGGGGAGAAGCAGAGGGAGAGAGAATCCTTAAGCAGACTCCTTGCTAAACGTGAAGCCTGATGCAGGGCTCAGTCCCAGGACCCTGAGATCATGACCTGAGCGAAATCAAGAGTCAGATGCTCAACCAACTGAGCCACCCAGGTGCCCCAGGAAGTTTGTTCTTCTTAATCCCCTTCACCTATTTTACCTGTTATCCCATCCAGCTCCCCTCCGGCAACCGCTAGTTTGTTCTCCATATTTTAGTCTACTTTTGTTTGCTTGTTTGTTTTAGATTCCACATGTAAGTGAAATCATATGGTGTTTGTCTTTATCTGACTTATTTTACTTAGCATACCTCTAGGTCCATCCACGTTGTCACAAATAGCAAGATCTCATTCTTAAGGCTGAGTAATATTCCATTGTATACATATGCCACGTCTTCTTTATCCATTCACCTATCAAAGACACTTGAGTTGCTTCGGTATCTTGCCTATTGTGACTAATGCTGCAATAAACATAAGGGTGCATATATCTTTTTAAAGTAGTGTTTTCATTTTCTTTCAGTAAATACCCACTAGTGGAGTTACTGGGTCATGTGGTATTTCTATTTTGAGTTTTCTGAGGCCTACCCATACTATTTTTCACAGTGGTTGCACCAATTTACATTGCCACCAACAGTTCATGAGGGTTCCCTTTTCTGCACATCCTCACCAACATTTGTTATTTCTTGTCTTTTGGATATTAGCCATTCTGACTGATATGAAGTGATATCTCATTATGGTTTAGATTTGATGACTAGTGATGCTGAGCATCTTTCATGTGTCTGTTGGCCATGTGTATATCTTTGGAAAAATGTCTATTAAGGTGTTCTCCCCTTTTTTAAACTGGATTTCTAGGCTTTTTGGTGTTGAATTGTAAAAGTTTTTTTTATATATTTTAGATATTAACTTCTTATCAGATATATCATTTGCAAATATCTTCTCCCATTCAATAGGTTGCCTTTTTGTTTTGCTGATAGTTTCCTTTGCTGTGCAAAAGCTTTTTACTTTAGTGTAGTCCCAATAGTTTATTTTTGCTTTTGTTTCCCTTGCCTGAGGTGACATATCCATAAATATGTTGTTAAGGCTGATCTCCAAGAGATTACTGCCTACGTTTTCTTTAAGGAGTTTTATGGTTTCAGGTCTCACATTTAGGTCTTTAATCCATTTTGAGTTTATTTTTATGTATGGTGTAAGAAAGTAGTCCAGTTTCATTCTTTTGCATGCAGCTGTCCAGTTTATCCAACACTATTTATTGAAGAGACCATTTTTCCCCATTGTATATTCTTGCCTCCTTTGTTATAAATTAATTGACCATATAAGCATGGGTTTATTTCTGGACTCTCTCCTGTTCTATTAATCTATGTGTTTATTTTTGTGCTGGTAGTGTACTTTTTTGATGATAGGTACTTTCAGAATTTGACTTCTTTTAAGATTGGGCCAGAGTTTGGGATGTATATGGTGAATATATGATTTTTTTTAATGATAAGACAGGAGAAGGTCACGAAGTGGCCACAGGAAGATCCTGAATTCACCACTTCTCACAGACACACCAAATCTACATCTACTTATAGAATAATTCCCACTGAAAAAAGACCTGAAAACTAACATCTGCTCCATAACAAAGGATAAAACTGTCACATTGAGACAGGTAGGAGAGGCATCTCACCAAAAATCCCACCCCCCAGATAGCGACCCACAACTGGGAGAGATCTCACAAATACAGAGCTTCTTCCTGAGGAGTGCTGGATTTGTTCTCCACCTTAGGTATCACAAGCTTTGGGACCTGCAGTGAAGAGATGAGTCCCTAAAATGCTTTGAAAACCAACAGTGCTTACATCTAGGAGACCCATAAGGCCATAGGAAATGGAGAGTCACTCTTAAGGAGCTCACACACAGACTTACTCCAGGACCTACCACAAAAGCAGCAATCTGAAAAGTACCTAGACCAAATATGAAGGAAGATTTCTTTGATAACCTTAAAGTGTCTGCCACTGAGGCAGAAGCCTGTTGGGACTTTCTTCAGGGAAGGAGGCACTGATGGATGCTATTTTCACAATCTCCCTCTACCTTGCTAGTACCAGTGGGCATGCCCCACCACCATGCTCACTGGCAGCCCTACTAAAGCCACTAGGCACACACAGTCCATACAAGGGACACCCCTTGAGTGGCTAGCTCTGGTAGCCAGGGGGGCTTGTGATTCTTGGCTCTACAGATCTAAAACATTCATAAAGACAGTGCTTGGTAGGCTACAGCCCCCGACACTGCACGAAGAGCACACTGAAACATACCCCTAGTCTTCCCATGTAAAAGCCTATTTACTTGTCTTGGAGCCTCAGCCTGAGGAGCAGGCTTCAGATTCACCACAGATCTAGAGGCTACAGAAGTGCTTTTAGGGAATGTGAACTGGGGGATGCCATCTTTGCATTCTCCCTTGGCCTTGCCACAGCTTGCCAGTAGTTACCAGAGAAGAGCTTATACACTTGTCTAGAACCCTGAATTTTTTCCCCCAACTAAGGGGACTCTTCTGAATTGCCTGGTCTAGAGGCCAGCAGTATTTATGTTGTGGTCTCACAGAAGAGTTTATATTTGGAAACTTTAAAAACTGTTGCCTATGAGGCTGACTTCCAATTAGCCTGAATCTAGGTACTGACAGATCCCTCCCTCTGGATGGTCTTGGCACTGTTGGGTCATGGCATACCCTCAACAACTGGGACTTATCAAGAATAAATGAGGCTGATTATCCAATCACGAAGTTTCAAGAGACAACCAAGAGCTGGGCAAGGTTAAATGGCAAGTTTCATCTCCTACATAAGGCCACTCCTTCAAGATGAGATCTATAGCTCTTTCCCCTAATACAAAGAAATAATGCAAAAAGTCAAGCAAAATGAGGGAACAGAGGAATATGTTCCAAATGAAAGAACAAGAAAAAACCCGGCGGGGGGGGAGGACTTAACTAAACAGAGAAGTAATTTACCTGATAAAGAGTTCAAAGTACTGATCATAAAGTTGCTCACTGAGCTTGGAAGAATGAGTGAACACAGAACTTCAACAGAGATAAAAAATATGAGAAAGTACCATACAGAAGTCATGTAGCTGAAGAACACAATAATCAAACTGAAAAATACAATAAAGGGGTTCAACAGCAAACTAGATAAAGCAGAAAAAAAGGATCAATGGTCTGGAATATAGGGCAGTGGAACTCATCTAAACACAGCAGCAAAAAGAAAACAATTCTTAAAAGTGAAGATAGCTTAAGGGACCTATGGGACAACATCAAGGAGAATAACATTTGCATTATACAGGCCTCAGAGAAGAAAGAAAGAAAAGAGCAGAAAACTTATTTGAAAAAATAGTGGCTAAGAACTTCCTTAACCCAGGGGAAAAAACAGACAGCCAGATCTGAGAAGCCCAGAAAGTTCCAAAGAAGATGAACCCGAAGATATCTACACCAAGACACATTATAATTAAAATGACAAAAGTTAGAGAGAAAGAAAAACTCTTAAGAGCAGCAAGAGAAAAACAACTTGTTACATACAATATATTTAACCCCCATAAGTCTACTAGCAGATTTCTCAACAGAAACTTTGCAGGCCAGAGGGTGTGGCATAATATGTTCAAAGTACTGAAAGGAAAAAACTTCCAACCAAGAATACCTGACAAGGTTATCATTCAGAATTGAAGGATAAAGTTTTTTAGATAGGCAAAGCTATCTTGAGTTCACTACTACTAAATTGGCCTTACAGGAAATGTTAAAGGGGCTTCTTTAAGATGAAAAGAGCACTAATTAGTAACTAGAAAACCTATGAGAGTAAAATTCTCACTGGTAATGGTAAATACATAATAAAGGTAGTTGATTAACCACTTATAAAGATAGTATGAAGGTTAAAAGAAAAAAGTAGTAAAAATAATTATAACTATAATAATTAGTTAAGAAATACACAAAATTAGGGGCGCCTGGGTGGCACAAGGGTTGAGCATCTGCCTTCGGCTCAGGGCATGATCCCGGCATTATGGGATCGAGCCCCACGTCAGGCTCCTCCGCTATGAGCCTGCTTCTTCCTCTCCCACTCCCCCTGCTTGTGTTCCCTCTCTCGCTGGCTGTCCCTATCTCTGTCGAATAAATAAATAAAAATCTTTAAAAAAAAAAAGAAATACACAAAATTAAAAGATGTGAAATGTGACATCAAAAACATAAAATATTGGGGGGTATTAAAAATGTTGAGTTTTAGAATGCATTAAACTTAACTTGCTATAAACTTAAAATTATTTATCTATATATGCCTCATGGTGACCACAAAGTAAAAACCTACAAATGCTACACAAAAGAAAGAAATACAAAAGACAATGAGAAAATAAGCTAAGCATCACACTAAAGAAAGTCATCAAACCACAATGGAAGAAAGCAAGAGAAGAAAGGAACAGAGAGGAACCACCAAAGAACCAGAAAACAATAAACAAAATAGCAATAAGTACATACTTATCAATAATAATTTTAAATGTAAATGGACTAAATACTCCAATCAAAAGACACAGAGTGGCTAAATGGGTTAAAAAACAAGACCCATTTATATGCTGCCTATAAAACTCACTTCAGATGCAAGGACACACACAGACTGAAATTGAAGGCACAGAACAAGATGTCTCATGCAAATGGAAACTAAAATAAAAAAGCTGAGGTAAGGATGCCTGGGTGGCTCAGTTGGTTAAGCATCTGCCTTCAGCCCAGGTAATGATCCCAGGGTCCTGGGATCGAGTCCCATTGCAGGCTTCTTGGTCAGTGGGGAGCCTGCTTCTCTCTCTGCCTCCTGCTCCCCCTGTTCATGCTATCTCTTTCTCTCTCTCTCTCAGACAAATAAATAAATAAATCTTAAAAAAAAAAAAAAAGCTGAGGTAGCTATACTTATATCAGACAAAATATACTTTAAAACAAACACTGTAATAAAAGACAAAGAAGGCATTACATAATGATAAAGGGGTCAATCCAACAAGAAGATATAACATTTGTAAATAATTACACACCCAACATAGGCGAACCTAAACATAAAAAGTAAATATTGGGACGCCTGGGTGGCACAGCGGTTAAGCATCTGCCTTCGGCTCAGGGCGTGATCCCGGCGTTGTGGGATCGAGCCCCACATCAGGCTCCTCTGCTATGAGCCTGCTTCTTCCTCTCCCACTCCCCCTGCTTGTGTTCCCTCTCTCGCTGGCTGTCTTTATCTCTGTCAAATAAATAAATAAAATCTTTAAAAAAAATAAATAAAAATTTTTTAAAAAAGTAAATATTAACAAACCTAAAGGGAGAAATTGCCAGCAATACAATAATAGTAGGAGACTTTAATATCTTACTCACATCAATGGATAGATAATACAGACAGAAAATCAAATTAGGAAATAGTGGCCTTAAATGACAAATTAGGCCACATGGACTTAACAGTTATATATAGAATATTCCATCGAAAAGCAGCAGAATACACATTCTTCCCAAATGCACATAGAATATTCTCCAGGATAGATAACATGTTACCACAAAACAAATCTCAATAAATTTAAGAAGACTGGAATCATATCAAGCATCTTTTCTGACAATAATGGTATAAAACTAGAAATCAGTTACAAGAAGAAAACCAGAAAAATCCCAAATACGTAGAAATTAAACAACATGTTACTGAATAACCAGCGGGTCAATGAAGAAATAAAAGGAGAAAGCAAAAAATATCTTGAGATGAAAATAGAAATACAACATACCAAAATCTATGGGTTACAGCAAAAGTGGCTCTAAGAGGGAAATTCATGGCAATATAGGACTACCTCAAGAAACAAGAAAAATATCAAATAAATAATATAATTTTACACCTAAAGAAACTAGAAAAAAAAGAGCAAATGAAGCCCAAAGTTAGCAGAAAGAAGGAAATAATAAAGATCAGGGTAGAAATAGAGACTAAAAAGACAATGAAAAGATCAATGACACTAAGGGCTGGTTATTTGAAAAGATTTTTTAAAAAATGACAAACCTTTAGCTAGACTCACTAAGAAAAAAAGAGATGGCTCAAATAAAATCATAAATGAAAAAAAAGTTCCCGAATATTAGTTGACCACAGAGTTAAGGGTCCATTTCTGGGTTCTTTATTCTGTTCCATTGATTTATGTCTGTTTTTGTGCCAGTACCATACTGTCTTGATGATTACAACTTTGTAATAGAGCTTGAAGTTCAGGATTGTGATGCCACCAGTTTTGGTTTTCTTTTTCAACATTCCTTTGGCTATTTGGGGTCTTTTCTGGTTCCATACAAATTTTAGGATTATTTGTTCCAGCTCTATGAAAAAAGTTGATGGCATTTTGATAGGGATTGCATTGAATGTGTAGATTGCTCTAGGTAGCATAGACATTTTAACAATATTTTCTACAAACCCATGAGCATGGAATGTTTTTCCATTTCGTTGTGTCTTCCTCAATTTCTTTCATAAGTGTTCTATAGTTTTCTGAATACAGATCCTTTGCCTCTTTATTTAGGTTTATTCCTAGGTATCTTATGGTTTTGGGTGCAATTGTAAATGGGATTCCTTAATTTCTCTTTCTTCTGTTTTATTGTCAGTGTATAAAAACACAACTGATTTCTGTGCATTGATTTTATATCCTGCCCCTTTGCTGAATTCCTGTATGAGTTCTAGCAATTTTGAGGTGGAATCTTTGGTCAACTAATCTTCGACAAAGCAGGAAAGAAAAGCCAATGGAAAAAAAACAGCCTTTTCAACAAATGGTGTTGGGAAAACTGGACAGCCACATGCAGAAGAATGAAACTGGACCACTTTCTTACACCATACACAAAAATAGATTCAAAATGGATGAAAGACCTAAATGTGAGACAGGAATCCACCAAAATCCTAGAGGAGAACACAAGCAGCAACCTCTTCGACCTCACCTGCAGCAACTTCTTGCTAGACACATCTCTGAAGGCAAGGGAAACAAAGGCAAAAATGAGCTATTGGGATTTCATCATGATAAATAGCTTTTGCACAGCAAAGGAAACAGTCAACAAAACCAAAAGACAACCAACAGAATGGGGAAAGATATTTGCAAATGACATATCAGATAAAGGGCTAGTATCCAAAAATCTATAAAGAATTTATCAAACTCAACACCCAAAAAACAAATAATCCAATCAAGAAATGGGCAGGAGATTCCAAAGAAGACAAACAAATGGCCAACAAACACATACAAAAATGTTCAACATCACTCGGTATCAGGGAAATACAAATCAAAACCACAATGAGATACCACCTCACACTGGTCAGAATGGATAAAATTAACAAGTGAGGAAATGACAGCTATTGGCGAGAATGTGGAAAGGGGAACCCTCCTACACTGTTGGTGGGAGTGCAAGCTGTACCAGTGTGGAGGTTCCTCAAAAAATTGAAAATAGAGCTACCCTATGACCCAGCAATTGCACACTGGGTATTTACCCCAAAAATACAAATGTAGTGATCCAAAGGGGCACCTGCACCCCAATGTTTACAGCAGCAATGTCCATGATAGCCAAACTATGGAAAGAGCCCAGATATCAATCAGCAGATGAATGGATAAAAAAGATGTGGTATATATATACAATGGAATATTACTGAGCCGTCAAAAAATGAAATCTTGCCATTTGCAATGATGTGGATGGAACTAGAGGGTGTTATGCTAAGGGAAATAAGCCAACCAGAGAAAGACACTTATCATATTATCTCACTGATATGTGGAATTTAAGAAACAAAACAGAGCATGATAGGGGAAGAGAGGAAAAAAATAAAACAAGATGAAATCAGAGAGGAAGACAAACCATAAGAGACTCTTAAGCATAGGAAACAAACAGGGTTGCTAGAGGGGAGAGGGGTAACGGGATGGGGTAACAGGGTGATGGACATTAAGGAGGGCATGTGATGTGATATGCACTAGGTATTACATAAGACTGATGAATCACTGACCTCTGCCTCTGAAATCAATAATACAGTATATGTTAATTGAATTTAAATAAAAATTTTAATAATTAAAAAAAGAAAAGTTATAACTGATATCAAAGAGACATAAATGTTCACGAGACTATTATGAACAATTATATGCCAACAAATTATACAACCTAGAAGAAATGGATAAATTCCTAGGGTGATGAGTATTAAGGAGGGCACATGTTGTGATGAGCACTGGATGTTTTACGCAACTAATGAACTGTTGAACACTGCATCAAAAACTAATGATGTACTGTATGTTGGCTAACTGAACATAATAAGAAAAAATAAATTAAAAAAATTTAAAAAAATCCTAGAAACATACAATCTTCTAAGACTGACTTATGAAGAAACAAAAAATCTGAATAGGCTGCTTACTAGTAAGGAGATTGAATAAGTAATGAAAAACCTCCTAACAAACAAAAGTCCAGGACCAGACATCTTCTCACTGGTAAATTCTACCAAACATTTAAAGAAGATTTAATACCTCTCATTTTCCAACTCTTCCAAAAATTTGAAGAGGAATGAATGCTTCCAAATTTATATTACAAGGCCAGCATTATCCTGATACCAAAATCAGACAAGGACACCACATAAAAGGAAAATTAACGGGTTAATATCCCTGATGAACATAGATGCAAAAACCCTCAACAAAATATTAGCAAACTGAATTCAATAATACAGTAAAAGAATCATATACCATGATCAAGTAGGATTTATTCCAGGGATGCAAGAACAATTTAACATCTTCAAATCAATAAATGTGATATACCACATTAACAAAATGAAGGGTAAAAATCATGTGATCTCTCAATAGATGCAGAAAAATAATTTGACAATATTCAACATCCATTTATGATAAAAACTTTCAACAAAGTGTATACAGAGGGAACATTCCTCAACATAATAAAGGCCATGTGTGACATTAGCCCATAGCTAATACTCAATGGTGAAATGTTGAAAGCTTTTCCTCTAAAATCAGGAACAAAACAAGGATTCCCACTCTCACCACTTTTATTCAACATAGTATTGGAGGTTCTAGCTAGAGCAATTAGGCAGGAAAAAAGAAACAAAAACCTTCCACATTGGAAAGAAAAAAGTAAAACTCACTATTTGCAGAGGACATAATTTTATATAAAACCCTAAAGACGCCACCAAAATACTATTAGAACTAATAAGTGAATTCAGTAAAATTTCAGAGTACAAAATTAATATTAAAAAAATCCGTTGTGTTTTTATACAGTAACAACAAACCATCAGAAAGAGAACTGAAGAAAACAAACCTATTTACAATTGCATCAAAAAGACTAAAATATCTATTAATAAATTCAACCAAGGAGGTGAAAGACCTCTACACCGAAAACTGTAAGACATTAATGAAAGAAATTAAAGAAGACACAAATAAATAGAAAGATATTCTGTGCTCATGCATTGGAAGAATTAATATTGTTAAAATGCCCATATTACCCAAAGCAATCTACAGATTCAATGTAATCCCTATCAAAATTCCAGTGGCATTTTTCACAGAAAAAGAGCAGAGTCCTAATATCTGTATGAAACCACAAAAGATCCTGAATAACCAAAGCAATCCTGAGAAAGAACAAAGCTAGAGGCAGCATGCTCCCTGATTCTGAACTATATTAAAAGCTATAGTAATCAAAACAGTATGGTACTGGCATAAAAACAGACATGTAGATCAATAGAACAAAATAAAGAGCTCAGAAATAAACCCACATATATATGATCAATTAATTTATGACAAAGGAGTCAAGAATGTACAAGGGGGAAAGAACAGTCTTTTCAATAAATGATGGTGGGAAAACTGGACAGCTATATGCAAGGAATGAAGCTATCTTACTCCAAACACAAAAATAAATTCAAAATGGATTAAAGACTTGAATGTAAGACCTGAAACATTAAAAACTCCTAGAAGAAAACATAAACAGTAAGCTCAACATGTCTTGGCAATTTTTTGAATCTGACTCTAAAGACAAGGGCAACTAAAGCAAAAATAAACAAGTGGGACTACATCAAAGTAAAAAGCTTCTGCATAGCAAAGGAAACCATCACCAAAATGAAAAGACAATCTACTAAATGGGAGAAGATATTTGCAAATCATATATCTAATAAGGGGTTAATATAAAAAGTATATAAAGAACTCAGACAACTCAATAACAGAAGAACAATCTGACTTAAAAGAAATGTACCTGAATAGATATTTTTCCAAAGAAGACATACAGATGGCCAACAGACACATGAAAAGATGCTCAACATCACTAATTATCAGAAAAATACAAATCAAAACCACAATGAGATATCACCTCACACCAGTCACAATGGCTAATATCCAAAAGACAAGAAATAACAAATGTTGATGAGGATATGGAGAAAAAGGAACCCTCATGCACTGTTGGTTGGAATGCAAACTGGTGCAGCCACTATGGAAAACAATATGGAGGTTCCTCAACACACACACTGGAATACTATTCAGCTATTAAAAAGAAAAAAAATGGAATCTTGCCATTTGTGACAACATGGATAAACTCTGAGGGTATTAAGTGAAATAAACCAGAGAAAGACAAATACCACACGATTCCGCTTAGAAGTGGGATCTAAAAAAAAATAGAACAAACAGATGAACAAGAAACCAAACCAAAACTAAACTAAAAGATATAGGGAACAGCTTAGTGGTTGCCAGAGGGAAGGGGGGTTAGGAGGGGGTAGATGAAATAGATAGAGGGGGTCTAGAGGTACAAACTTTCAGTTATAAAATAAGTTAGGGGGATGTAATGTAGAGCATGGTGACTATAGTCAATAATACTGTACTGCATACTGGAAGTTGCTAAGAAAGTCTTAAGAGTTCTCATCATAGGAAAAAAATTGTAGTTTTATATGGTTACAGATGGTAACTAGACCTATTGTGATGGTCATTTCTCAATATACAAATATCAGATCATTACGTTGTACATCAGAAATTATAAAATGTGTGACGTCAATTATACCTCAATTAAAAAATAAGGGAAACTGGGTGAAGGGTATATAAAAATCCTTTGTACTATCTTTGTAACCGTTCTGTGAATTAAAAATTATTCCAAAAATAAAAATCTTATTAAAAATTTTTTTAAATGACAGGACAGATTCAGGAAAACATTCTTTCATGGCGTTTGATTTTTTTTAAGAATATTTTGTACAGATACTCACTCTGTAGTTTTTTTTCTTATAATACTTTTTTGTGTGAGTATATATGTGTTTTAATTTATGGTCAGTAGCAGAATTCTGAGCAAGAAAAACTTCACTTAATTTTTGTTGCTGAATGTAAAACATCTGACAGTATTTGCCGAGAAAACTTAAATTGCCTTGCTTTGTTTGCATAAGCAAAAGGAAAAGTCCAGGATATCCATCTGCAAATCAACATCAAAGGGTTTTCACAAAATGTAGGGAGGTGACATGTATTTGGAGAAACAGTATGAGATCCTTCTGTTTCTAGGGCACTGCTGGCTTCGGCTTTCTACACTAACCACAGCCAAGGGCAACTGAGGTTTATGTGTCTTTATTGCTGAGGTAGCTGGTCTTTTAGAGCTGAAGCCCACAGCTCTTTCGCCCACTCCCCCACCCTTTAACATCTGTTAATGATGGAGATTCACAGAACATTTTCTATGAAATGAAGCCATTTTAAAAACTTTCATAAAGTCAAAGGTTTTGGAAAAAAGGAGAAAAAGTCATTAAGTAAACACATCTTTTCTCAGACCTGATGCTAAACATGCCATCACTTCATATGAGTTATTTGGTGCATACAAAATATACTCCATAGAATTATGGCTTTGACACTTGACCAAAAGTCTCTATTTCTTTCCCATTATTAATTGGATCAGATTTTCTTTACTCATGATGAGATGACCACAATCATGCATTTTGGAGGTAAGGAGATAATTTAGGTCATCCATGAGTTCCAAACTTCTAAGCTTCTACAATTATGTATTCTAAGCAAGGGGTATGCCTTTACAGGCACTGATAATCCTAAATTATCTAATATTTTGGAAGACAGATAATTCACACTGCTCCAAAGCTATGATGCTATTATATATAAGCTTTCCTTCCTTCTTCCCCTTCCTTCTTTTCTCTTCCTTCTTTCTTTCTTTACCCCCTCTTTACCCCTTTCTTTTTCTTTTCTTTGTATCTCCCTTTTCTTCCTCCTCCTCTCCTTCTTGCCCTTCCCCCTCCTTCTTCTTCTCTGCCTCTATTTCTAATATTTTCTACTAAATTCTTTAATTTTTTGACATAAAACAATGCAGAAAATTATACAAATTTTAAGTGTGCACTTGGTAAATTCTTACAGTGAACAGCCTTGTATAACCAGCATCAAGTTCAAGAATAAAATTGTATTAATATACCAGAAATAATCTGTCTCCTCTTTAAGCACCCTCCTCACCTCCCCCCCAAAATCTCATCTCTATTCTGATCTGTAGCACATTGATTAGTTTTTCTTGTTTCTAAACTTTATATAAGTGTACTCTTTATACAGTATTACTTGTGATTGGCTTATTTTACTCAACATTATATGGAATTTATCCATGTTGTTGTTCAGAGCAGTAAGATGTGTGATTAGAAAAAAACAGAACAGATTTTGGAAAACATTTCTTCATGCAATTGGTTTTCTTTTTTGACTTTTTTTTTTTTTTTATCGGAGAGAGAGAGTGTGTGTGAGCACAAACAGGGGGAGAAGCCGGCTTCCCGCTGAGCAAGAAGCTCAATGCAGGACTTGATCCCAGGACCCTGGGATCATGACCTGAGCTGAAGGCAACTGCTTAACTGGCTGAACCAGCCAGGCATCCCCATGCAATTTGGTTTTTAAGAAGGGTCTATGAACAAGAACATACCACATTTTATCCATTCAATTGTTGATAGGCATTTGTTCTAGTTTTTTCTTTTTATTTTTTAATGCTGCTAGAACACTCCTATATGTGTTTTTGATTTCTGTTGAGTATATACCTAGGAGTAAAACTGCTGGGACATAGAGTATGAATATGTTAAGATTTTGTAGATATTTCCAGAGTTGTCCAAAATGGTTATACTAAGTACTCCAGTTACTCTACAACTTTGCCAACACTTAGCCAAATCATACTTGTTTTATACTGTCAGATTACATTTTGTTTTCTTTTGGTACTAGTGTTGGACGTGCAATGATATCTCGGTACAGTTTCATTTGCACTTCCCTGATAATAAGGATGAGCCCCTATTCATTTCTTTACAGGCTATTTGAGTATCTTCTTTGTGAAGTATACCTATTTAATACTAAAGAAAAAAACATAAAAACAAAACTGTTAATATACTCACAACACTTCTGACACCAAATGTATGGGTTTTCCGCACACTGCATTTCTCCAGTTCTCTGCAGACACCAACTGACTGTCCCATAATTTAATTCAATTCAGACACTATCTTCTTGGAGTTAGTGCCAGATTCCACAAACTAAAGGGCTCAGTCCCACAAGATTGTCCCCACTTCAGATGCCAATTGCAATTCCCAGGTTACTACCTGTACTGCTGACTGGCTATAAATTGGGGGTTCCCATAAACCCCCTCCTCAAGTTCAATAATTTACTATAACAGCTCACAGAACAAAGGGAAACACTTCACTTAATACTACTGATTTATTATAAAGGATACAACTGAAAAACAGCCACATGGGGAAGGTATGTGTTCACCAACCCAGAAGCTCTCTGAACCCTATCATTTAGGATTTTTATGGAGGTTCGATTACATAGGCATGACTGATTAAATCACTGGCCATTGATGATTAAACTCAATCTCTAGCCCCTCTCTTCTCCCTGGAGATTGGGGGTTCAAAGTTCCAACCCTCTAATTACATGGTTGGTTTCTTAGATAACCAGCACCCCCCTCCTCTAAGACCTCATTAGCATAAACTCAGCTTGGTTGAAAGAGGCTTATTATAAGTAACAAAAGATTCTCCTTTCACCCCTATCACTCAGGAAATTCCAAACATTTTACTAGTTCTGTTCCAGGAACCAGGGGCAAAGACCAAATATATTTTTCTTATTATATCACATTGTCACAAGACTTTTGCCCGTTTTAAAGTTAGTTTCTCGATCAGTTCTTATTGATCTTCAGGAATTCTTAATATATTCTGTATATGAATCATTTGTCAGAAATATAAGTTGCAAATGTCTTCTCCCATTCTGTGGTTTGCCTTTTCACTCTGCATTCCTAATAAAGTTCAATTATCAATATTTTGATTTTATGATTAGGTTTTTTTGGTTCTGTTTGAGAAATCATTCTTCACCCAGAGTTCATGAAGATATTCTCATTTGCTAACTTCTAGAAATTTTATTGTTTTATTTTAGTTTTTAAAAGATTTTATTTATTTATTTGAGAGAGAGAGAGCATGAGCAGGGGGGAGGGTTAGAGGAAGAGGGAGAAGCGAACTCCCCACCAATCAGGGAGCCTGACACGGGGCTCTATCCTAGGACCCTGGGATCATGACCTGAGCTGAAGGCAGATGCCCAACCAACTGAGATACCCAGGCACCCTGAAGTTTTATTGTTTTATATTTCATATAGCTTTATTCCAATTTGGAATTGAATTTTGGAATGGTATAAAGTATAAATCAAGATTTATTTGTAGGTATCCAACTGATCCAGCACAACTTACTGAAAAGACCATCTTTACCCACCGCTGCATAGTTTGATTATCATAAATCAAGTTTTCATATGTGTAAATATATTTCTAAACTCTGTTTTCTGTTTTATTGGTCTACTTGTCTATCTTTGCACCAAGAGTCCATTGTCTTAATTACTAGCTTAAACCAAATCTTGATAATTTGTAGTGTAAACCCTCCAAATTGGAATCTTTTTCAGTAGTGTCTTGGATTTTCATGGGCTTTGCATTTCCATAGAGACTTTAAAATAATCTGTTAATCCACCATCTCCCACATACAATTCTGAAATTTCAGTTGAGATTAAAGTGAATCTACAGATCAGTTTGGGAATATTGTACTATATAGTATGGTTCTGGGTATTTAGTTCCTCTGAATCCTTTCCTCGGCTTGAGATATAAAGTTATAGGTATGGATATAAATGTTTATAGAAATATAAAGTTGAAAGCAGAATTATAATGTTGGCTCTTTAACATAAAATGCCTTAAGTATGGTATTTAAAAAAAAAACTTTTTTCTACAAAGACTTTTCTGTCAGTATGTCATCCATCCACTTTCCTGACCCAAATCTCATTGTATAAGCAGTTTTCAATAAAAGTGAGGTGATGAGTGGAGGAGGGAGGAGACCTGGTACCCAATGGGGGCTATTTTTGGTTACCTTTTGCTGCATACCAAGTCAAAAATCAAGTAGCTTAAAACAGCAACAATTATATCATCTTTCACGGTTTTCTGGAGTGATTGGGCTCAGTTGATGTACTCCTCTGGTTTCACTTGGGACCACTCAGATAGATTGTGACCAGGTTGCAAACAGATTGTAGCAGAGGCTGATGTTTCTCTATCCAGGATCAATGAGGACACTGGAAGAGCTGGCCTTTCTCCCTAGCCATGTTGCCTCAGGGTCTCTCCTCTCCATTTGACATCACTAGCAAAGTAGTTGGACTCCTTATATGGCAGTTCCCGGCTTCCAAAAACAAACGTTCATTAATTACCTGCCTGCCCAGGTATAATGTGCAAGAGGACTCAACAAGGCTGTGAATACCTGGAAGCATGGCTCATTGGAGACCATTTTTGGAGATTAATTGCCACAAGGGCTTTATCAGAATCCCTGGGGAAGTGTATGTGTTACTTAATTAAGAGAATTTTAACTACTATAATAAAATATATGGGAAAAGATGTATAAGGTATATACCTCTTTACAATATATATGCAAGTGTATATACATTTACTTTTGTAATTAAAAAACAAAATAAAGTCAGGCTAAACTTTTCTGTCTAGTGGAAAGACACAAATTATAACCCACAAATCTCATTGAGGTATATGATCACCTAATCAGTCATATTAGAATCTTGAGAAAGTCATGCTTTTGTTTTGTTTTGTTTTGTTTTTTGAGGGGGAGCAGCACATCAAAGAACATGATGACATGTTTACCAATTAGCAATTAGGATATTAAAACAAAACTCTGATATGCTTACTTTCTCTGCTTCAACTGAGGTTTACATTCATATTGATTTTTTGCTAAAGCAGTTTTTACCATGTATTTTTATTAGATTAAAAAAACATAACGTGCTCAGAACTAATGCGTATTTGCTTTCAGAAGTTCTTTCTCTAAGACTTCTCCCCTCATCCTCACAAACATGTTCAAAGTTGAAATTTTTGCATTATTCTACAAAAGAACACACAGCTTTATTCAAATTTGATCCTACTTTCTTTTTGTGACCATCCAACTTATTCCCTTGATACAGAATTAAAACAATAAAACTCCCATTAGTTTTCATATTCATTAATGATAACATCTAAAATTTCAGACTTTCCTTTAACTGGGAAATTTTCAAGACCACTCCCCAGAGAAACTGTACAAGGTCACTGAGATCCTCATTAAAGAGTCTGACCCTTGGGAAGGTGTGACGAGGCATTCTTCCAAAGATGATATTTTCGCTACCCCACATGGAGTTCTACTTCCATAAATAAAACACCCTAACTTGAGTAAGTCAGGTCATTTGAAGCCAATATCCTAACACTATAGGCTGTGCTAAATAGAATAAGAAGATATACATATGATACAGCCAATAATTTGAATGAAAGAAATGTACTGAAATAGACTTCAACATCACCTTAATAAACCTAAGACTGGTTAAGCAAAAAGTTTGTTTGAAAACGGACATATCTTTTTGGAACAATAAATACTGGATCACTTGATTCAGGTTCTAGTCAAATCTAGGATATATTATTCATCTTCAGATCTCAAAAGCCTAATTCATTGCCTGGCACTCAGAATATATTTAATCAACATTTGAGAATAAATGAATCAATCAAGTCAATCAATGAATACATTAGATGTCCTCTAACCTTCCTCCTTACCCCTCAAATAGAACCCTGGATGCTATGTGCTATCATTCTTACGTCTTGATTTGCTACAGCATAATATTAGAAACAGAATTGTGACTCAGCTTAGTGGCTGAGCTATGAAAAGCCCATGTTTTCTCCCGCCCCTTGCCTCCAAAGCATTATAGCCTGGATTTTGTTAAACGTTCGTGAATTATGTTCTTGAAGGCTAAATTGAAAGATGCTCCATTCTGTAGTCATAATTTGGCTCCTACCCTCTTTTTCCACATTCAGAAAGATAATAACCAAGAATGTCCAATAATTGATGAAAGACATGAACTCCTAGGTTGTGGAAGCATAGTGAGCTCAGAGAAAAATAAATAAAAATAAATCCAAAGAGAAGAGAAACTGTAAAACATTAAAGCCAGATAGAAAAAGAAATATAAACTCAATAAGAGAGAAAAGACAGATTCCTTTTTAAAATAATAAACTTCTCATCAGCAACATCAAAGGCCAAAGGACAACAGAATACTATCTTCTAAGTGTCAAACTATTAAGTAGGAGGAAGGGGAAAATAAAGATATTTAAAACACACACTGGGAGAGTTGACTACACAAACATCCATTGTAAGTACTAATAAAGGATATACTTTAATAAGAACAATTAAGTCTGAGAGGAAAGAGCGGTTTGTGTGAAGCAATGTAAACAAATTGGTAAATATAATTAAAAATATTTAAAATAAGCATTGAGTTTTTAAAAAATAAATAAAGACAAATTGGATGGTGTTTAAAACAAGAAAAGATAAAAGTGCTAGAAAACATGGAAATGGGAGTTGGTGACCAGAGTTAAAGGAATATAAGAGTCTTCTATTGTTTGAAAGAAATATAGAGATAATAACCTTAGACTTTATTAGAGCAAATATGTATGTTCATATGTATGCTCAAATTTTAGGGAAAGCCATGAAAATAACAGAATTATAAGATATAACTTCCAAATCAGTAGAGGGTGGGTAAAGGAGATTTAAAAAATAAGCAAATCTTGACAACATGGATGAACTTAGAGGGTATAATGCTAAGTGATTTTTAGAGGGTATAATGCTAAGTCAGACAGAGAGAGACAAATACCAGATGATTTCACTCATATGTGAATCTAAAAAGCAAAACAAATGAACAAAGAACCTAAGGGACTCTTAAATACAAAGGACAAATGGGTGGTTGCCAGAGGGAAGGTGGGTGAAAGGATGGGCAAAATAGATAAAGGGCATTAAGAGGCAAAAACTTCCAGTTACAAAATACATAAGTCAGAAATGAAAAGTACAGCATAAGGGATATAGTCAATAATATTGTAATAACATTGTATGATGACAGATGATGACTACACTTACCTTGGTAAGCTTTGATTAATGTATAGAATTGTCAAATCGGTATGTTGTATACCTGAAACTAATATAACATCATATGCCAACTATACTTCAATAAATAAATAAACAAAATGAACAATTAAATTTAAAATAATACATGTAAACAAATTAAACTCAATGGTTACGGAAAAACACTCAGACTGGATTTTAAAAATCCAGTAATACGACGTGTATACACGACACTGGGTTTTAAAAAGAAATCTAAATATACAATGTTTATAAGCAGACACATGTGGACACTGAAAGTTTGAAAATAAAGTTATATAAACAGAGTTAGCAGGGAAAAAAAACAAAAGAAAAATGATGTGACCATATAAACACTTGAAAATTATAAAGGTTGGGTGGCTGGGTGGCTCAGTTAGTTAAGTGTCTGCCTTCAGCTCAGGTCATGATCTCAGGGTCCTGGGACTGAGCCCCACTTTGGGCTCCCTGCTCAGAGGGGAGTCTTCTTGTCCCTCTCCCTCTGCCCCTCCCCCCCACGAGTGTGCTCTCTCTCAAATAAACAAAATCTTTGGGGCGCCTGGGTGGCTCAGTCCTTAAGCGTCTGCCTTCAGCTCAGGGCGTGATCCCAGAGTCCTGGGATCGAGCCCCACATCGGGCTCCTCCGCTGGGAGCCTGCTTCTCCCTCTCCCACTCCCCCTGCTTGTGTTCCCTCTCTCACAGGCTGTCTCTCTCTCTAATAAATAAATAAAACCTTAAAAAAAATAAAATAAAATAAACAAAATCTTTAAAAAAAAAAGGGGAAATTATAAAGGTTATTATAAATTATGAGAGACGAAAAGAATCTTAATTTCATGATAAAAGAGAAAGTTACCAAGGAGACTTGAAACTCCTGAGCCTGTATGCACCTAACACTATAACCTTGAACTATATAAAGCAAAAAATTAGCATAATTACAAATAGAAACAAATACATAATGGTATTAGGAGATTTGAACACACCTCTCTCAGAAATTAAAAATATAGCAATCAAAAAGTAGTAAAAATATAGAATATTCAAATGACACTCAAGAAAAAAAATTCATCTAATTTCTCTAGAAGGATTACATCTAAGTGCATATATAAACTTACGTATGGAAAATTGTCCTTAAAAAATCTTTCTAAGCCATTAAGGATGTCTCAAAAGATACCAAATAATTAAATACAATTCTGAGCAATATACTTTTAATACAATACGGTAAAACTAAAAATTAATTTTAAAAAATGCCAAATAATTCATGAGTCAAAGAATAAATCAAACTAGAAATGATATTAGCAATTGAGGCACAATAAAAGTACTTTATATCAAAATTTGTGTGATACAACTAAAATGATACTTAAAGGATAAATTTATGTTTAAATATACATTAGAAAAGAAAAATTAAAAATTAATGAGCAAAGTACAATTTCAGTATAAGAATATTCATAGCAAACTAAACCTAAAGAATGAAATGGTTTAAATAAAGGCAGTAATTAATAGAGTAGAAGATAAGAATCATTAAAAAGAATCAAACAAACCAAAGCCAGTTATTTGGAAAGACAAAATAGCCCAATTCTTTTTTTTTAAAGATTTTATTTATTTATTTGAGAGAAAGAGAGCGAGAGAGAAAGCACAAGCAGGGGAGGGGCAGAGAGAGAGGGACAAGCAGACTCCCCGCTGAACAGCTAGGCTGATGCAGGGCTCGATCCTAGAACCCCGGGATTATGACCAGAGTTGAAGGCAGACAAAAGAGCCAAATTCTGCCAAATGTGACCAAGCTTAGGGTGGCCAGAAGGGATAGAGTGTTAGGAAAAGGAATCAATATTAGAATTGGAAAAGAGGACATACCTACAGATAAAAATAAAAATTATAATATAAAAATTATAATACAAAAGGTAATTAAGAATAATTTTATGCTACTAAATTTGAAAATGTGTGCAATACAGATAAATCTGTGGGAAAAAGCTAAATGACAAAATTTATTCAGTAAGAAATTAAAACACTAAACAGACCTATACCCATTAAAGAAATCAGTCTCATCAAACTGATCCCAAGTAGAAGCAAAGGGCCCCTACGATTCTACACGTTTTACAGACAAGTTTTACCAAACTTCCAGGGGGAAAAACCTGTACTTCTATAGATTGTTTTGTGGACTAGAAAAAGAAGAAAAGCTCTCCTAAATTTGTGAATAAATATTTGTGAAACTTATTTTGTAAATGCTAATATGTACTTCAGAAATAAACTGGAGTAGGAGAGTACAAGAAGAAAAATTTATAAGCTATTCTCGACTATAGAAGCAAAAATCCTAAGTAATGTAGTAGTTAACTACTTCAGTAATGTAGTTTTTAATTAATTACAACTAAAGAAAACTCAACTTGAAACTGAAAGAACAATTTGACATTAGGAAATCTATTAAGAAATTTAATACATTATCTCATTAAAAGTGAATTTATTGTCTCAATAAGTACGGAAAAAATTATTATATAAAATTCAGCAACTATTAATGATTGGGAAAAAGACTTACACCCCCAAGAAATTGAAGGGAGCTTCCCAAACCTGATAAAAGGTATCCAGCAAAAACCAATAACAACAAATACCTTTCAGTGGCAAAATGTAAGGAATGTGTCCTTCAAAGTTAGGATAAAAGGAAATAAGCCCATTATCATTACTTCTATTTAACCTTGTATTAGTCATTCTAGCGAGTGTAACACAGAAAGAAAAAGAAATAAAACATATGAGAACTTTATGAAGAAAAATGTTAATTATTGTTGAATGAGATAAAAGATAGCTTAAATAATGAAAAGGTATATGATGTGTCTGGAATGAAAAAGTCAATATCACAAGCAGGTCAATCATTCCAAATAAATGTACAAATTTACTGAATTTTCAAAAACCTTCAAAACTTTTTTTTCAAATAATTCAATAAACCAAAATTACAATTGAAATAGAAGAATAAGTAGCCAAATACTGTTTTAAAAAATCTATGAAGGAGAAAGCAGGAGGATCACCCTACCAGATACCTAAAATCTGGTCATGGTTAGTAGCAAATAATTAAAACAGTGAGATAGTGTAAGGACAGACAAGTAGATTAAAGGAAGAGAGAACAGCACCTATAAGAAAATTCATGGATATATTGGACTTTGGCATTACAAATGGAGAATAAAATAGACTATTGCTAAGAAATAATGAAAAAATTGGTCATCCTTATGGGGGGGAAGTGTCTTTCATACACAATATACAAAATTCGAATGTGCTTAACAAGTAAAACTTGGAAACATAAAGTGATAGTATCTTTTATGCCCTACCAGAAGAAAATAATTTTCTTGAAGAAGACATGAAAAGGCATTAGAAAACTGATAAATATGAGTACATAAATTTTCAAAGCTTCACCTCTTTTCGGTCCTCTTAAATTTGGTGAAGATATTCACAATGCAAGTAACAGACAACAAAGTTGGATGTAAAATATATATAGAATCCATAAAAGGCAAAACTGAAAAAAAGAAAGAAAAAGGAAGAAAGAAAGAAAGAAAGAAAGAAAGAAAGAAAGAAAGAAAGAAAGAAAGAAAGAAAGAAAAAAAGAAAGGAAGGAAGGAAGGAAGGAAGGAAGGAAGGAAGGAAGGAAGGAAGGAAGGAAGGAAGAAACAAACAGGGGCATCTGGGTGGCTCAGTGGCTCAGTCAGTTAAGGATCTGACTCTTGAGTTCGGCTCTGGTAGTGATCTCAGGGTTGTAAAATTAAGCCACACATCAGGCTCCGTGCTGGGCATGGAGCCTTCTTGGGATTCTCCCTCTCCCTCTGCTCGCTCTCTCTCACCTTCTCTCCCCCTCTCCCTCTCTTAAAAAAAATAAATTAAAAAAAGAGAAACAAAGAAAGAGAGAGAGAGAAAGGAAAGAAGGAAGGAAGGGAGGAAGGAAGGAAGGAAAAGAGAGGGAGGGAGAAGGTGGGAGGATCGAGTAACGGAAGAAGGGAGGGAGGGAGGAAGGGAGAAAGAGAAATAGAAAAGTTGCCAATGGTATGAACAAGCAATAGAAGAGGAAACCTAAATAGCTAATAAAACATAAGAAAAAATGTTCAACCTTAATAACCTGGAAAATACAAATTAAAACAATATTCTAATAAGTGGGTAGATTTTTAAATCTGGTGAGAACGAAGACGATTAGAAAGTGTCCTACACTGTTAAGACTGTGAATCAGTACAACCTGTTTAACAAATAATTTAGTAGCATCTAAAATGCACGTGTATGTCTGAGGTCCCAGTAATTCTAATTCTACTTTTGCACCCTATAGAAATTCTTATTCATATGCTCAAAAGGAATTGATGAGGATTTTTTGAGCAGCAATAAAATGGAAACAAACTAAATGCCAATTCATTTACTGGTCTAGGCACCTTGAATACAGAAGGAAAAAAACAAACCAAAACAAAATCTCTGCCCTCATGGAGTTTATATTCCACAATTCAAGAATTCCAAATACCACTCTATTAGTGTGTGGACCAGTATATATAATATACCAAATACTATACTCTATTTCGTTTACCTCCAATCTTCCTGTAAATTGACTAGCAGCATGTATTCTTCTCCGCAATACATTAAAGTAATTAAAAGGGCATTTTGGTCTATTTATCGCTTAATCAGCTAAAGAATTTTAGTACATTTTAATGACATGAACATCTGAATAATTGTGTGGAATAGTAATGTCATGAGGTTGTGATGATAATAAGAAAGAAAAGTAAAAAGAAATTTGCAATTGTTATGTGTTATTTGTTTACCAACATGATTTCAGAAATGTCACTCTTTCAACTGACTAATAAAGGATAAACCACTCAAATCTGACAAAAAAGACTAACCCAAAGGAACAATGGAGCCTTGTACTTAGGGGAAGGCAGCTGGCAGACCTTCCAGAATGCAGACTTTGAGTTTTGACAAATCTGGTCTTCAATCCAGGCCCTGCCACACTTCATCTTTTGTCAAACCATCTAACTTCTTTGAAATCATTTTTCCTTCTGTGAAATGGGACAATGCTTACCTCACAGGATGACCTCCACCAGTTGAACACTACTATCAGTGTGACTGACACAGAGACCCACTGAGGTTCCTTTAGGTCCTGGCAAGACCCAAACACTCACATCATGACCATGTTGCTTTCAAAGAAACTCTTGGGGCACATTTTTGAGTGCAAGAAATCCAAAATTTTCAGGTTATCACTCATTACCTGGATTCTCATACCATGTAGCTTTATATATCCCCTAATCGGACTCAATTTCAGTCCTTCCCAAACCTCTGAACCCTTTAGAGTCTGTCATGAGAAAAATCTCTACAGCTTCAATGTCTTCCCTAATGTTCTCCTTACTTTCTTGCTCTACCACAAGTCTGCTCTTCCTGAGTCCCTTTGCCATCACCCCTGTGGAATAGTGGTTGCTTCCTTCCCACATACCTTCTGCCAATGGGCTGTTCACCACGCATTGTTTCTTCTCCTTCTTTTAAATTCCACAGCCCTTTTGGAGATCTTGTTACAGACTCAACCCCTCCTTGAAGCAATCATCCCCAGACCTCCATAATATCTCATTCCTGCAGATTTTGGTAATGAGTCTTTCTCCAACACTACTATCTTAATTCGTGGTAATTTCAACATCCACATAAATAATCATTCCAAGACTCTGACTTCTCAACTTCTTGGTTTCCTCACATCAAGTGATGGCATCCACTAACCCAACTACTCCACGATTTCAACCTTGTCCTGATCAATAATCACATTCCCTCTATAATCTCAATTTCAATTATCCCAATTCTTTTCTTCCCAGCTCATATCTAAGGGTTTCAATTCAAACAGTTCTATATACTAACACCTCTAACCCTTAACCCTACCATCTGCTCGAATCCTTAGTTCCATCTTTAAAGGCTTAGGAATGGTCCATAAATAAAATCATTCCTCTGCATAAACCCTCAGTAGCCTTGGCCTCCCCTTCAACCTTTCTTGATAAAACCCCAACCATGGTTTACCTGCATCTACCCTTAACATGGTTATAATGGCTGTTCTCACTTTGAACTCATAGTTGATGTTTCAAAAATATTAGTTCTGCAAAGCAGGTAAGTAGGAGCTGCCAGTTCATGTAGGCAGAGCAGTAGTAATGGGCCAACTTTCTGTGTGGCATGGATGTTATTGTCCTGCTGCTCTCACCACCAGTACTCTTAGAAAATTCTAGAACTGAAGGAATTCAGAATCAACTGAAGGAAACTACCCTTTCTCTGCTTCAGAATAAGTTAAGTTGACATCTGAGTAAAATCCAGAGGTGAATGTCTATTCAGGAGCTGCTCCAGGTATACAATCATAGAGGCTCAGTCATTAAACCCATCCTAAAGAACCCAAAACTGTTCTACTCCTGTACAACCCAGAAAGCCAGAAACCGCTACCATGTGGCAGCTCAGATCAACAATCCACCTATACTGGCTACAGCAAGTCCCACTCAGAAATATGAAGTTGACAAAACTGTTTTTAATACCTGGCATTGTTAATTTTCCCGACTTTTCTCCTTTCTGTTCCAATTACTTCTTTATAAATATCTGCAATAGGGAANNNNATATTACTTTGTCTTATTCCCCTTAGTCTGAGATTAAATTAATTATGGTATTAAAGTCTTTAAAATTGTTTTTAATCATTTAGGGCATTAGCAGACATATGAGTACATTTTTTTGATGGAGAAACAATTCCCTCCTCTGTCTATAATGTTTCTGGGCTGGGTTGGGCCTCCTGGATCCACTTTCAATGTACATAGTACAGAATAGGCATTTTTCTCCCCATACTCATTAACAGAATAATGGCTTTGAATGTGACAAGCCTCTCACATAGTCTATTTGACCATTTGTCATTAATTTGAATACTGTAACTCTTCAAGGGGTGTATTTAATTTTTCATTCATTAATACCCATACAATCAATATAGATTGAGAATCTACAACATCCAAGGCTCTGTGCTAGGTGCTAGACCAAAAATGAGAAATAAACAGCCCTGTCTAGTTATCACTAGTCACTATTATAATCATTATATTATAATATATATAACATAATATATATATAATATAATCAATATACTATAATATGATTATAATAATTATATTATATATAATCATTATATATAGTATATTTACTATATATAGTATATGTACAATCTACTATAATATAATAATTATAATCATTATAGTATATATAATCATTCTACTATAATCATAATATTATGTATTATATAATTATTTTATAATATATTATGCATTATAAATATATTATATTATCACTATAATATTATATATTATAAACATTATAATATTATAATGATTATAATCATGTACACTACACTATAATCATGTACACTACAAAGGAATAATTTCAGTGAAGGGTGTCAGAATTATTATGTATAAATGAGAGTCTCACTATTCAACATATTTAAAGCATCCAGTAGAAGCATGCTAATTAAAAACACATTATTATAGTCCTTCTCTGAAGATCTCAGAACATTTATAAATATCTTTTATAAAATGTGCCTAAGAGATTAGAGGAAAGAAAAAAACACACATAGAAACCTGTAATTTAGAAGCCACAGAATTTAAGAGCTGAAAAGTAAATCAAAATTCAACTAATCAAGTTTTCTGGAGGATACAGTCATTGAGGCTTTTCACTTCCTTACAGTCTTTTTCTCCAAAACTCCTCGAGATGCTCACAAGGAACAAGATCAGGAAGAACCCTGAAAAAGCTTCCCTTATAGAGCCAGCTTGACAAAGGAGACAGTGGCCCTTATAAAACTCTTCCCAGATCCATCTGTCCTATCTCCCTGGTGAAAAAAATCTTAATCTACAGAGGGAAAAAACAGCAAAAACTATCACGTTAGTACACTGTTTGAAGCCCACTGCATCTGGAGTAAGGGAACATGGAAAATAAAAATGTCCTACCTTTTTTGGGAAAAACAGCAATACATGCTAAGCCCAGCATTAGCGCTAGAGGAGGAGCAGGACATTTAGAAGGACCCCAGATGCTGAATACCCACCTTAGACTCAAGTTTAATCATAACATCAGAGAACACTTTCTGCTCCATACCTCTTACCAACACACCAAGTAGCAAGCAAAAATATTAGTGAAATACTTCTGAAAGACCTGCAAGAGACAGGTTCTCTCTGGGGAATATTCACTGAGAAAAACTATGACACACAAGCCTATACCCTAAACATAAGACATCAACAGAAGAATTTGAAGCTTATGGTGCAGTGAGGGGAACCACAGCAACAACAAACTTCAAAACCAACTAAACTCTTGAGAATACTAACACAAACCACCACAGAAGGAAAGGTGTGCTCATCTGCAAGCAAAGAATATATTTATCTCAATGTATGCTGTCCCATAAAACATATCTGGCTTTCATCAATAAATTAAGAGGCATAGAGAAAGTCAAGAAAAAATACAGTCTGAAGAGAAAAAGAATTATCAGAATCACACTTGGGCTACACTTCCATCTTACAAATCTAGAGAGAAAACAAATCAAACCCAAAGCAAGCAGAAGGAAGGAAATAATGAAATAACTGATTAAATAACTGATGTTAAAGCTTTCAGTAGAAAAAGTATATAGCAGGCACTAACAGGTAATTTCATCAGAGAGATGAAACTGTAAGAAAGAATCAAATGGGAATATTAGAAATCAAAGGCACAGTAACAAAGATGAAGAATGACTTCAACAGGCTCATTGGTAGGCTCAACATAGCTGAGAAAATAATCAGTAAATCTGAAGATAAGTCAATAAGAATTACTCAAATTTAAATGAAAATTGAAAAACCAGAACAGAGCATCCAAAAGATGTGGGACAATATCAAACAGTCTAACAAAAACATCATTGGAATTCCAAGGAGAAGAGAAAGAGAGAATGAGGTAAAAGTAATATCTGAAGAAATAATACGTGGAAATTTTCCAAAATTGATGACAGACAGACACACACACACACACACACACACACACACACACACATAAAAAATAAATCCAAGAAGCTCAGCAAAAAAAAATATAACTATCTAAAGCAAGATAAATATCTAAAGCAAACACACCAAGACATATCATACTCAGATAATAAAAATGCAAAAGTATTTTAATTATAAGTAAAGGAAAATCCAAACCAAAATTCCTCATGAACATATAGATACAAAAATTCTCAGCAAAGTATTAGAAAATTGAATCAAAGGATATATAAAAAGGATAATACATCATAACTAAACAGGACTCTTCCCAGGAATGCAAGACTGGTTCAACATTCAAAAATCAAACAATGCAATCCACCATATAAGTAGATTAAATAAGAAAACCTATATGGGGGCGCCTGGGTGGCACAGCGGTTAAGCGTCTGCCTTCGGCTCAGAGAGTGATCCTGGTGTTGTGGGATCGAGCCCCACATCAGGCTCCTCTGCTATGAGCCTGCTTCTTCCTCTCCCACTCCCCCTGCTTGTGTTCCCTCTCTCACTGGCTGTCTCTATCTCTGTCGAATAAATAAATAAAATCTTAAAAAAAAAAAAAGAAAACCTATATGATTGTAATAATCTATGCATAAAAAGCATTTGACAAAATTGAAAATTCAATTTTGTTAAAAAAAAAAACCCAGTAAAGTAGAAATAGAAAGGAACTTCCTTAATCTAATAAGAGGCATTTACAAAGACTTATAGCTAACATCATACTCAATGATAAGTGGCTGCACACTTACCCTCTAAGATGGGGAATAAGACAAGATGTTCTCTCTCACCTCTGCTATTCAACATTTTGCTGGAAGCCTTACCCAATGCAGCAAGACAAAAATGAACGAATGCGTGAATGAATGAATACAGATAGGGAAGACGGAAATAAACTGTCTCCATCTACAGACAACATGATTGTCTACATTGAAAATCCTAAAGAATCATAAAAAAGCTTCTAGAAATGTTGAGTTTAGCAAAAACACAGGCTACAAGGTCAATATAAAAAAGTCATTTGTTTTCCTCTATACCAGCAACGACAAATTGAAAATTGATATTTAAAAACAAATACTATTTACAGTAGGGCCGGACAGTAAAGTAGGTAGGTATAAGTTAAAGAAAATGTGTGCAGTTTCCATATGTTAAGTACAAAACATAATGAAAGAAGTTGAAGAACTAAATAGCTAGAGAAATTAAACGTATCCATGGGTTTTAAGACTCAATATTGTTCAGTATGTACATCTATAGACTCAATTCATTTCTAATCAAAATCTCAACAAAGTCTTCTGTAGATATTGACAAGCTGATTCTCAAATTTACATGAAAAGGCAAAGGAACTAAAAGAGGCAAAAACAATTCTGGAAAAGAAGAGTAAAGCTATTGTTTAATTAATAGTATCACACCAATGTTACTTAGTTTTGATAAATACATCACAGCTACGTAAATGTTCACATTAATAGAAACCGAGTGAAAATTATATGGGAGCTCTTTATACCATCTTTGCAATTCTTCTGCAAATCTAAAATTATTTCAAAATAAAACCACGAGATACTATGAACTCTAGGAAACAAACTGAGGGCTTCAGAGGGGAGGGGGGCGGGGGACTGGGATAGGCTGGTGATGGGTATTAAGGAGGGCACGTATTGCATGGAGCACTGGGTGTTATACGCAAACAATGAATCATGGAACACTACATCAAAAACTAAGGATGTACTGTATGGTGACTAACATACCATAATAAAAAATTTTTTTAAAGAGTTGAAAAAAAATCCAATTCCATTCCCATTCACCAAATTGGTAAATTTTTGAAAATAAATTGGCAATCCCAAGCCTGTTCTTCTGCTTAAGCCATAAAACTGCATAAAACTGATGGACATTTTGCAGATGGGTGAAAGAAACATCTTGCGTCCTGTTGACCATTTTTCTCCACTCTCCACTTCCACATCATCACTGCAACGGTTCTGCTAAGGACACTGGCAATCAAAAGAAGGGCAGGACTTGTGCCGTTGCTCATGCTTTCCATGTAAACAATTTTTCCCTCATCCTGTTTTCCTTAAAACTTTGACCTAATTTCTTTCACATGCTGAGCTAATTCTCATGACTGTTTAAAGGCAGCTAAAAATATCAGCAAGGTCTGCTAAAGTTCAGAAATGAAGACCCCATTCATTCAAGCCCTGTCCTCTTGAGTCATCATTTCTTTAAATGCATGACCCAAATATGTTCTTTTCTGTCTTCTATTGATAATTTTACATTAAGACATCATTAGAAAGCAGCATCTGGGCTACTTTTCAAACCACACTAGCTGAACTCATCCATTTTCCCTTTACTAAAAAAAAGGTGCTTAGTTCACATTATGGATTTTCGATTAGCAATAATAATAAAGAGTAGTTTGTGGTGCTCAGAAGATTTAACTGCTGCTTTCAAAGCAAATCTCGAAGTGCAATGATCAAGCTGTTTCTAATACTTATAAAAGTCACATATTTATCCCTTTGCAAAGTTAGTTTGCCAGTTCATTTTTCAATAATCTTGACTCTGAGGCATCTCTTCATACATGGGAGTATTTGTTCCTAGAGAGACTCCCTCCAGGCAGGCCCAGAGAAACAGGAATTTGGGAAGACAACATGGGATTACTAAGTAGGAGATACACCTTGGTTTCTTTCTCCTTGTTTTGTTCCAGCAATCATTTTATCCATTCTATTTCTAACAACAGAGAAGCAACAAGGCTGATGCCCTGGGCAGAAGGATTCAAGAAGTAGTAAGAGATCCAGAAATCTTTATTCACTAACAGAAACCATCAACACAAATACGGCTCCCAAGGACAGCTTACAATGGCAAATTCTGAGGATCAAATACGTTAGCTTTTGCAAATTGCAAAGCAGGCGAGTTAGCTGCTCTTCTTTAAAGACATTTTCTCTTCTCAGTAAAGCATCCTTCTCAATTTCAGAGACATAGCTCTTTCTAGTTCAATCAAAACCTACTTTAGACAAAATCTTCTACCATTCACTCCCAGTTTAGTATGAGTTTAAGCCAATATATCATTGCCTCCAGGAATATCTGTATTTTGAACCTTAGTCTTAACTGGGGAAGAAGTGATATGTTTCCAAGATTAAAAGACTTTTAGCTACTGATGATCCTAAGAGAAGTGACAGAAGCTAGACAGAAGGGAACCTTACTGTAGTCTCAGAAATCTATCTGCTTTAAGGTTGGCACAAACAAAAATGCTCTAAGCTGTTGTTCGTGACTTACTATAATTTCAGCTTAAATCATCAGGACAAGTATTATTTTTCCTTCTCTCATTACTCACCTTGTTGTCACTTTAATCTTGGCTCAGTTCCCCAAAATAGGAATTTTGCCAGGGGGTTAAAGAAGGAATGAGCTGAAAAATCCACCCATATTCAAGGCCGTGCTGATGTCCTCCCTGGTTTTAATGTGCCATATGGTTTGGCACAGTGGCATTTCTCTCCCTTCTAAAACACCCTTTAGCTTGTGTGGCATCCATCATTTTGCTTGTTGACTTAGTTTCATTTTCTGTTTTTCTGGACTCCTCAACTGCCTGTAACAACATTAAATTATTCTTCTGATCTCTCCATTTTCCTGAGTTCACAAACTGCAATTTATGGGAGTCTTTAAATCTAAAGGGTCTTCTGATAAAGGCAGATACCAATAAAATGATAAAGGTCAAAGGAAAATTGTACACCTTAAGGAGGCAACACCCTTCATAGAAATGTATTTTCATATTTTACGTTAGAAAAAATATTGCAATATAGAAATGAAACAGGACTTACAAAATGCCTAGCCCAACCTCATTTTACAGCTGTGGACACGAGGCTTCAAAAAGGCAAGGCACACAGTTATTCAAGGGCAGAACTGGAACTTGAACCTGGCACTGCCAGCTTAATTTACTGCTTTATTCACTACATTGCGTTGACTCTTTTAATTATATATCCTTAATGATGAAAGAATATGGAGTAAAGGGAATAGCTACCAAGTCAGGAAAAAAAGACACAGAATGTTTTCTCATTTCCTTTCTAAAACCAAAGCCTTACTTTAGAGTAATATGTCTAACGTTAAATGACCATCTGATCCATGAAAATCAAGTCATGGTTCGGGGTGGAGGAGGCATTTTATTCTTCTCTCCCCCACACCTATATGCACATGATCCCTCAGTCCTTTCTCCTGCTCCTTCGCAGTGTCCTTGCTGCCACCCTTTGGTTCATATTGCCCCTCTAGAAGCTCATAATGCTATCAAGTTACACCTGGATATTTGGAGTAGATTTTTTTTAACCATTGATCTTTGGTTAGAGTTCCTCTCTCTCTCTTTCAATCCAGTGACGATGAAAAGAGCCACTAAATTAATCTTCCTGAAATACCACCTTCAACATGACGTTATCAGCTGACTTTGACTTGTTCTGACTTATCATTCTGTAATGTGGAGGCCATGGTCCCTTCACTATTTTCCTGTTTTCTGGGTTTGACTTTGTTTTGCTCTTTACACTTTTGGCCCGAGTTTAGCCAGCCCGAATAACTTTGCTTGAGGGCAAAGTAACTATGGGAGTTGCATGGTACAGAAGAATGACAACGGGCTTCAGGGATTTTCACAACGTAAAGGTACCCCCATTTTACTTCTGTTTAAATTACTTTCTCTTATATTCACATTTCCCCAGCGAAAAAGGTCAAGCAGTGCCACATCACTCACTTCTGTTTTCATTTTAGCCCTTCTGTCTTGACACTGTCATGAGAATGAATTACCTGCACTTGCCATGCAAGTAGTAACATGGTCTTGCTGTGCAGCTGACCAGCAATGCTCTCGGGAGTTTTCATGCTTTTGCCTGGGTTATGACTATTTCATTTAGAGAAAAACCAGCCTCGGATCTACATAGTTAAAGCAGCACAAAGGATTTTCTTTCAATTTAGCGAGCATCATTAATGTCCTTGCAAACACTATATTCAAGTTGACCTACATCAGAGAAAAGAAGGCCAGGAAGCTTAACATAATTCCAAAGACCAATTTTTGTCATTCAGATTGTGAGCTATCCCTTAATATTTAGCCAATATGTCTTACCCTTTCTACATAAATCATGTTTTCTGCAAAAAAAAAAATCTCGATTGTTACCAAAAAAGATTGTGCCCTAGTTTAGTCCTCAGTTGAAACTTATGTTTAAAGACTGTCACTTGCCTATTTTGGTAGAACTGTTTTTCCTCTTCAAATTAGTAGAATGTATAATCAAATGAAACAATTGTGTACAAACATAATTTTCAAATATATAAATTTCTATGTAAGTATGAAAATGATTTCACATTTTTTATAATATTTTTTATTATATTATGTTAGTCACCATACAGTACATCCCTGGTTTTTGATGTAAAGTTTGATGATTCATTAGTTGCATATAACACCCAGTGCACCATGAAATATGTGCATTTTTTAGTAGCACTATTAAATTCAGCACTTTTGAATAAGTTTGAAGTGCCTTATGTAAGACCTCACAGATACAAGGAAGAATAAGTCATAGTTCCCATCGCCAAGGACCTCATCATCCAGGGAAGAGACTGATGTGGAAAGAATCCATTATAATTACATGTGACAAGGTCTATATGAGTATATAAATAAATTGTCACATGAACTTTATCCTGGTAAATACATGCTCCTAACCTAAACATATTTTGAAACTTTAAAAATCTGTCCTCTTGTAATACAGAAAAGGGATAGAAAATAAGCACTTTGCCTAGTTGCCAGCATTTAAAAATCATAATATTTTACATAAACTTCCAGATTTTTGTCTTCTGGTAACTTAGGTCCACATGATAAAAATTAACTGTAGCTTCATAGTGGCTTCCCACAGCCGTCCAGCTCTGCATGCTTCAGTTTGCCACAGCTCCCAGCACTCTGTACTGTTTCCCTTGAATGAAGAACAGGTGGCAGTGACTGTGTTTCAGGCCACTTGCCTTGTTATTTCCTTATGCTGGTCTATGTCACTTGTTCGTTTCCTGCCAGGCTTTTGTAGGCATTTGAGTTGACATCACTTCTTTGAAGGCGGTCCCATGAAAGTCAGGAGTTAGGATGTCCACAACCACCATTACTATTCAACAGTATAGGGAAAATAAGGCACAGAGAATGTGAATGAACTACTGGAGATATTTGGGTTATTAGAAGCAAAGTCAGGACCTTCTTAATATGCACCTCTAGCAAATGCTGTTCGGTTGTATATCAGAGAACTGCTGCCCATTAGACACTGCCTTCATCCACAGCACACAGGACTAGACTCATTATCTCTGCTTCCTCTTCATGAGCCCAACCCCTGTCATAGTTGACTGGAGCAAGGCAGGTTATCAGATCCAACCTGGGCCCAAAATTCTCTCCCATAGTCATTTCGATTTGAGACCCAGAGATACTACCTACTTCCTACTCTGAGGTGTTTTTTTTAATGAGGATAAGAAAGCTCAGGTGTAGATGGTCAGCCATCTTTGGACACCATATCTATAAACAGAATTATTTTATTAAGCTTGCACACACTAAAAAAGAAAGACAATAAAGGTGGGTACGACCACACACCCTTCATTTTTTTAAGATTTTATTTATTTATTTGACAGAGAGAGACAGGGTAAGAAAGAGAGTGAGCTCGAGCAGGGGAGAAGGGCAGAGGGAGAGAGAGAAGCAGGCTCCCTGCTGAGCGGGGAGCCCAATGCAGGGCTCAATCCCACGACCACGAGATCATGACCTGAGCCAAAGGCAGATGTTTAACGACTGAGCCACCCAGGCACCCCTACCACACACCCTTCAGACTGGGTTCATTTGTCCTTTAGTAGTAAGTTTATCATTCTCACCTCTATTACCTAGGAGAAAATCTTATGGCAAGTGGCTTCAACAACAGGAGATCTGTGTTTCTGAGTGGACTCAGTCTCAAGTTGCATCCCAAGATGCCCCAACACCTGAAGATGACAACTCTTCAACTTTTATGCTGCTGTGGCTTTGAGTAATTGTTGAAGGACAAGAAATATTACAAGGGAAGTTGATAGGACTGAGTATAGAAAAAATATTGAGACGGAGAGAGAGTATAGACTAGCATACAAGGATATATGTGAAAATAAGGAAACTAGCTACCAACATGTTTGTGTAATTGTATTTGGAGAATGACTGATGAAGATATGTCTGCGACATATATTTTTGAAGGGAAAAAACAACAAAAACAAAAAATCCCCAGTGCAGCTGGCCCCCTACTGCTGTCCTTTCCCCATCTCTTTCTGGGATGGATATATGGCTTCAGTTTCTTTCAAGTGTCAGCTGGTGGCTGCTGGGGCTTTCTGTAACTCTCCAGGAACTCTTTGGTTTCTATGAGCATTAAAAACTTTCCCAGTGACTTAGAGAAACCACACACATACACACACTTGAAGTTCATCATAAGAACAACTTCACCATGGCGGTTCTTTCTCTCGTCTTTGTAAACTAGTTGTTCTCTTCTCCCAAGAATTTCATTCTTCTACTACGTGAATTTGGTTGAAGAAGAGGTTATAACAGAAGGGGAGAAGGTTGCTGATTAGTGAACCAGTAGAAGAGGAAAAGAATTTTTTTAAATCCCAAATTAATGATTTACTCTGGAGAAGTTGGTGCTTCCTGTGTTCCTGTTCCTGTTTTCTAAGCAGCTAGAAGCAGGCAAAGTTGCCGCAACAAAAGATCTAGTTCACATTCCCATGTCTTCAAAAACAAAAAAAACAAAAAACAAGTATAGACCAAGAAAAAAAGAGGGAGTAGAATTTATGAAAATAAAGCAGCAGAACAAAATAAATGGAATATATCCATTTCAGTCTTTCTGATTCTCACAACAACAAATATGGCTGGCAACATATAGACTAAGCACTGTGAGGTTACTTTCAAATCCGTGTTCTCATTTTTGTGGAAGCCATCCTTACACCTGCCCTTGCTTCCAAGCAGAATTGATCACTCCCTTCCTTATTCACACAGTAACATACAAACCAATTTATTGTGGAGTCACACAACACTGTATTGCATTTATTTGCATATATACCCATGTCACTGCCACCCCCAGTAGACCATGAGCTTCTTAAGAGAAAATAATTTTTTTTAAAGATGTTATTTATTTTAGAGAGAGAGAGAACGAGTGAGCTGGGGGAGAGGCAAAGGGAGAGGGTAAGGGAGAATCTCAAGCAGACTCTGCACTGAGCTCGGAGCCTGACATGGGGCTCGGTCTCAGGACCTTGAGATCATGACCTAAGCTGAAATCAAGAGTCAACCACTTAACTGAGCCACCTAGACGCCCTGAGAAAGAAATTTCTTATTTTGTCCTTGGATTAACACATAGCACAGGGCTAGTACAACTGAGACATTTGATACTGAGCAAATAAATAATTTTAATATAGAGAAACCATTTACTTTTAGGCAAGTTTTCCACCTCAATCTCCGCAAATATTCCCAGCCTATCATCTGGAGTAGACAGTAATTGCCAGCTCGTGGAGCCAGCCCATCACCAGTCAGCCTTGGTTACCCTGAGACCTAGTGCCGGACAAGAGGAAAATGGGGCTCATTAGACCTGAATAATGACTCTGTTGCTTTAAATTAGTGGCCATGAGAAAGTCACTCAACTCTTTGAGCCTCCATATACTTACTTGAAATGGGCTAGAGTATCTTGGGAATAAGAGTAATTAAATGAAATAATAAAGCCCATCATATCACCTAGTTCACAGCAGGAGCACAGCAAAGATCATAACCTCGGTAACTAGGAACCTTCTCTACCAAGAAATTCTGGAGCAAGGGGAAGATTCCTAACAAATGCTCCCTCCTTTTAAAAAATAACTAATATAGTTTTGTGGGCTAAGCTATTTGAAATGAAAAATGCATGCTGGTATGCTAACTACTTTAACTTTATAACTGATATACTAAACCAGATTTTAATTGTTCAGAAATAGGTCTCTTGTTGAGAATATATATGACTTTCTTTAAAAAGGGACTTCTATAATTCAGGAACTTGAACAAAGCAAGGACTCCATAAATATGTAATGGATGACTGAATGAATAAAAGACTCAATCAATCAATCAATCAGTGTAGCTAATGACAATTCCTGGAGAGTAGAGAGGGGTTTTTTCCACAGGAAAATATAAACACTCCCAGTGTCCCAGCTAAAGATACTGTTAGAAAGTACAGAAGGTTGAGGAAGACATTCAAGACAGTGCTTTTCAGTTTATATTTATGATTCTCGTTTATTATGATCTTGGTCTAGTCTTTAGTCAAGAAATTTGGATTGCAGTTGGAATTTTTACTCCAGGAGTTATTTTTCTCATTTAGGGATTACCTGGTTATGATTCCATCTACCTCACAGAAGCCTCCATCTATTTATTTGGTCCTAACAGCTAAATCATCCCGGCTTGAGAGTCAGGAGGCCTGGCTTTGCCACTAGCCTGCTTTGCAAAATTGTGCGTTTTATGAGCTTTCTAGATTCTTTGTATTCTTACCTTTGAAAATAGACGGTTAGAATTGAGAATTATTAACAACCCTTCTGATTCTAAAATTAGGTTATTCCACAAATCATTTATTTTGGGGAGGTGAAAATACTAGGATCTCAGAGGAGCTGAGTGGAGCTCCCTGGCACCCTGCACAGGAAGCCTGGGTCTGCCGGGTCTGGAGCCCCCAGACAGTGGTGTGCGCCCCTGTGCTGTGGCCTGCTCTGGGTTCCAGGTCTCCTGGCTCTGGCTTTGTGAACCCAAGAGCTCTTTTGCTTGGTTTCTCACCATCCCTCTCACCCTGCATCTTCTTTTTACTCTCCCTCCAATTTTTTCTTTCTCCTCTGTAGCAGTTCTTACTCAGTTTTGTGAATTAAAACTGCCTCACAATTCCCTCTCTGTTCTGATCTCCAGACTGAAGGTGGGATTTATACTGTCCCCTAGATCTGTTTTTCTTTTCTGAGCTGCTGACAGAAATAAAAATGGGCAAGAGTCCTAGCCAGGGCTGGGTAATGAATGAGGGATTAACAACAATTAGCCCTGAATATAGATGTATTCTAGAGTGTTCGGTGGAAGCTGAATGCTTTGTGGGGAGAGAGCGCTGTCTGTGTGGTAGGGAAACATTCTGAACTCTCAGCAGGAAGGCAACCCCGCAGCTTTAGTGCTAAAGGGGGGAACTGCCAATGATAAAAACAAATCTTCAAAACCTAGAGCAATGAGAAAAAGTCTTTATCTGTCCTGTGACAGGAAGCACAGATGTCTAAATATACAAACATCCTACTCTTATGGGGCAAATATTAGTCGAAAGGAGCTCTCCTTGTCTTGAAAAATAATATGTGTCTCCAGAAAACTTTGGTGATTTGGTTGAGAAGATAAGGATATTATTAAAGATTAAAAGATATTTTACTTTTTTCCTCCTTTCTGAAATTAGGTCAAGCAAACTCTTAGATGCATGCTTTCTAAAATGTCTCCATGTTTCAAAAACTCTGTCTTCAGTTCACATTACTTTTATTTTAACTTCATCCTGGGAGGAAAAAATAAGCTGGAGGGGGCTCTAGCTCTTAGCACAATGTCTGCCAAGCAGTAAGTACTTCTAAATGCCCACTGAATTAAGTGTCTGATGAAGGCAAGAGAGTTGACTTGTTTATTTTACCAGAAAATAAATAGGGAAAAATCCAACAGAAACTCTTTACATATAAAACTGTACTGTCAGGGAACCTGAAGTAAAAGCCTTCTCAATCTGATACGTCTGCATAAAAGCCCTCTGACCGATGAGGGACCTTTCCCTTAAAAAGAATGAAATAATAATTTGAGTAGAGGCTGGAGAAGGCTAAAGGGCAATTCTATTTCTCATGGTCCCGTGAGAGGCAGAGAATCAGTCCAGCTTGGGTGATGCCACAGCCACCACAGCACCGGGGACTCTGCCTGTCATTTTCATTGATAATTATAAGACATACCGTTTATTCCGCCATACACTCCAACCAGTGGAAACAAGTCTTCCCCTACGTTGTGCGGTGCGGATGTCAAAGGCTCATTATTCCTGCTCAATCAGCTTCGGCCAATGTGTAAATATTGAAGCAAGTCTAAGGAGCCAAGGAAGGGAATGATGATTACTACATTAATACTAATGAGTAGAATGGATTTGGGAACATGTTTAGCTAACGTTGCTGCTGAAGGAAATGACTTTAAAAGGAGAAAGCGATCAACAGGATGATTATTGATTTTTTAAAAATGACTAAGATATAAAATCCATGTAAGGTAAGAATCAAAGAGAGAAAGATATGATTCTAGAAAATGTGTATGTGTGTCTGTCATAATGCTCAGTTCTTTCAAAAGATTCTGTGTGGACTCCAGCAGTTACTACATGCCAGTAACACAGCTTTCTTGTTCCTCCCCCTCGTTTGTAGCCTTTCTTAGTACAGAAATAGATGTATATATACCCACAGAAAACGCACACTATTATCCACCTATGCCCTGACTTCTGTAGTAGATGCCGATGGATCCAGAAGTGGGCCTACAAGAGTGGAATTTTGGCGAAAGGGAACATAGGAGAGCATATAATGACAGCCATGTGAACTTATGAAAGTCATTTTTCCCTTGCACCTCATTAAATGTTGTAACACCATCCTTATCAAACCCACCCCATACTCAAACAAAAGCCATTTATTTGGGAGTGGACATAGTGCTTATTTATTTTAAAGGGTCTGCCTCATATTCAATGGTTGCAATAACTCTTCACATCCCTCATTGTGGAATGCTTGCACTTCAAAAGAAATTAAATTTCTCGTGACAGTAAGGGGGGTTTAGAAATAGGCTATTCTCTAAATGCCTTTTGTTTTTTTTTTAAGTAAATATAACTCCCAAGTTCTGCCCAAGCTTTAGGGAGGTTTTGCCAGCAGTATTTCATTTTCCTCTACAGAGCCTTGCAGGCTTTTTGAGCCTGGCACGGAGCTCTGCTGCTGGCATTCAGAGCCCGTCCGTTTTCAGCGTCCCTGAATGTCTATGCCTGAGTCAGAGACAGCGCTTCAACTAGGCAGAAGTTCACACCCAGTGCTTCTCTCAGCAGACACAGGGAGGCAGTGCGGGAAAGCTTGGCTTCTGCAAGCCAGAGGAGCGAGACTACTGCTGCGGGGTTTACTTGCCTTTTCCACTGTTTAAGTCCTAAGTCTCCTCAGCTCCTTGTTTAACTTTTATAGAACTAAGAATTTTTAAAGAAAAGGTCAGGTTACCTGACCAATGAAATAAATCCCTCAAAACTTTTTTTGAATGATTGTGTGTTCAGGGACAATGACACCAGAAAAGCTATTAAAAGTGGCAATGATAATGCTAAGCGAAATAAGTCAAGCAGAGAAAGACAATTATCATATGGTTTCATTCATTTATGAAACATAAGAACTAGGATGATTGGTAGGAGAAGAAAGGGAAGAAGAAAGGGGGGGGAACAGAAGGGGGAATGAACCGGTAGTAAGGAGGGCACGTATTGCATGGTGCACTGGGTGTTATACGCAAGTAATGAATCATGGAACTTTACATCAAAAACTAGGGATGTACTGTATGGTGACTAACATAATATAATAAAAAAATTATTAGTAAAAAAATATAAATAAAAGTGGAAATTATTTAAAGCAGTGTTGTAATACATAATACGTCCAATATCCAACACCCAGTATGCATCACAGACCCATACTTAGAGTTTCCTTGATGATCCGGCGCTCCCAAGAGGATTTACAAAAGCACTTTACAACGCACAATCTCACTGACTTCTTCCACTGGTCCTTAACATTACCATAACCATGGACTTGTTTTCACTTCGTGGGGAAGGAAACTGAGCTTAGAGACTTTGCATGGCTTGAGAAGGTCACGTGGTGACCAGGGAGCAGTAAGCTGGTGAGCGGTGAATCAGGACTTCAACCTATGTCTGACCCTATGTCAAGGGTCATTCACTTTCTCCTTCTTGACCAAATTTGCACAGATAGCAGAAATTAGTAGTCTCCCAGACTGCCTCTCCTAAAATCCTTAAAGGGGAGTGAATTAAGAGGTATTTTCTCTCTTTTTTTTTAATGATTTTTTATTATATTATGTTAGTCACCATACAGTACATCCCCGGTTTCCAATGTAAAGTTCGATGATTCATTAGTTGCGTATAACACCCAGTGCACCATGCAATACGTGCCCTCCTTACTACCCATCACTGGTTTATCCCATTCCCCCACCCCCCTCCCCTTTGAGGCCCTCAGTTTGTTTCTCATAGTCCATAGTCTCTCATGTTTCATTCCCCCTTCTGATGACCCCCCCCTTTCTTTATCCCTTTCTTCCCCTACCGATCATCCTAGTTCTTATGTTCCATAGATGAGAGAAATCATATGATAATTGTCTTTCTCTGCTTGACTTATTTCACTTAGCATTATCTCCTCCAGTGCCGTCCATGTTGCAGCAAATGTTGAGAATTCGTTCTTTCTTTCCTTTGTCCAGTGTAGAAAACAGGACATAAAGTTTAAAACATCATCATAATCCCTATCCCAAGCATAACCCCCCATCTCACACCCAAGTATTCAAACAATTTCCTCCTGCTTTCCCTCCCCTGGTTTCTATGAAACCAGACTTTTTGCTCTTATTTTCCATTCTGTTACCCTCATTTCCACAATTATCTTCTCCCTTGCCTACACCTTGAACCTGTCAATGAATTTTCAAAACAGGTGGCTATCTCTTGTGCAGTGCTCCCCCAATCTACCTGGTTCTCTCCATTCGCACTACCATCACCATGGATCTTATTTGTCCCTTTTCCTAGAACTAGAAGTTTCCAAACACATGTCCTTACCTACAGGTCTTCCCCGTTCTAATCCATCCTGCATGGCACTTCCAGATTAACCATTCTAAACTGCCCAGCTTCCAAACTTTCAGGGGGTCCCCTTGTCTTATTCAAACAATATACAAACTCGTCCTCTAGGCAATTAGAAACACCACACAATCTGACTTCACTTCACTTTCTAAATGTAGCCCCTCTATCTTCTCTCACCCAAGCTTTGCCCCTTCAAGCTGCTGTCCACATAAAGCAGTGTGCTTTTTGCTTGGCTCCTTTGCAGTGAGTGCCCTTTGCACTATGCTTACACCTCGAAAGTCGGTATTCACCAGAATCTAAGTTTAACACTGGGTCCTTCATGAAGCCTTCCCTGATTCACACAGAGACAAGTAATTTTTTCTCTTTCAAACTCCCATCACAGTCTAATGCAAATTCTTTTAAAAACAGTTAAGTATAAAAGATAAATAAATAATAAAAATAGATTACGTATAAATAGCACCTAAATTAAAAAACTTCCAAAGCACCTCTCCTCAATCTTCTCTTGAATTGTTACTGGTATACATACTAATAATCTTCTCTCCCAGGGTATAAATGCACGAGGGCAAGGGCCAGGTCTTTTTCTTTGAATTCATAGCAGCCCTGGAACAGCTTTCGCATATTTGGTGCTTAGTAAGTAAGTGGATTAATGGAGAAAGGGCTGTGGATAATTCAAAAATTTTCCGTCTTCCTCCCGTATGCACTATAGGTATGTATATATGTAATATTATGTAGTATCTTATGGGATTTTCTATCACTCAATAAATTAATTTTTCATATTTACTAATTGCATAATATATGTCACACACTGTACTGGGTACTATAGTAAACAAAACAGACATGCTCCAAAGCAATAGGGAAGATAGAAAACAGATTACTGATTCTTGAAGCTAGTGATGGTACTATAAAAATGTGCAAAGCAGGTGCAGAGCTCAAGGAGAGGCCATGAAGGAAACCTCAGGCTGGACTTTAAAGCCATTCTCTCAGGACATAAGACTACAGGATGAGAAGAAGGTGCCATTCAAAGGTCAGGAGAAAGTTCATTTCAGATGGAGGAACTGCAGGAATAAAGCCAACGGGTGGACAAAAGCAGTGTTTTTTTAAGAACTGAAGGAAAACCAACCCAGTTGGATTATTATGAATGAATGGAAAGAGTAGGTCAAAATTGGGTTGGAGAGAGAGAGAGAGAGAGAGGTGAGAACCAGACCATATGGGTCTTGCAGACCGTGCAAAAGAAGGGGATTTTCTCTGAAGTCTGTGAGAAGCCATTAGAGGTGTCAAGAGAATATCATTATCCATTTGCGCGTTTAGACCATTCTGGTAGATGTGAAGAGAACAGATTAAAGAAAGGCAAGAGTTAAAGTAGAGAAACTGGAAGGGGAACCACTGCACGGATCCAAGCAAGAAATGATGTGACTTAAGCTTGCCCAGCAGCAAGATCTAATACAGCAACCACAGAGCTTGCTAAATATGAGGCATGACGGAAAGAAAAGAATCAAGGTCAATGCCCAGGTTGCTGGGCAATCGGGCATTCAGTGTTACCATTTAGTAAGATAGGAAAGAGCAGAAGGAAAGGTTTGAGGGGAAAAAATCCATTCGTTTAAACTTTAAAGCCATCTTAAATTATAATTATCCATGTGACAAATGCTTGATGCATGTTTTTGAACACCTGTTATATGCTGGACACTGCATTAGATGCTAGAGTAAATCAGATAGACAGAATCCCTGCCCTTATAGCTCATACCATCTGGAGAAGAATATCAATGTCTTCAAACACTTTTTTAAAAGTCAGATGGCTTAAAGGGTGGTATGCAGGCATGCAGATTCTGTTGTTGGAGATTTTATAAAATACAACGAATGTCACACTACTGTTAAAGATCCTTTTCTTTGGATGTTTTGTTCATATTTGAAATATGAAATTCACTTACCATTTTGTAAGTGAATCCTAGGAATCCAGGGACGTAGAAGTCCAAACCAAACACATAATAACCTTGGGAACAGCCGCTCAGTTTACTTTCATTATGACTTTTAATGTCTCTTAACCTCAGCCCCAAGCATCCTCCTAGACAAGTGAGGTTGGAACATGGTCTGAAGTCATCATACCCAATCTCTGCTGCTAGGGCTAGGCTTCTCTTTAAAGTGACCCCTTTGAAGGAAAAATGAGGGTGCACAGCCTTATCAATGAGTGTTAGGCAAAAAAACAGAATCTCAAATTGTAAAACTTTTGAAAGTTAAATCCTGCTTTTCAGTCTGAATGGACTTACATGTCCTGAAATTTTTCTCTGCATACGCCATAGTTTATGATAAAATCATTCAAAAGAATAACCTATACAAGGTTAAAGGAAGATGCAGCTTCTTTTTAATGTTTTACCCAAATCTCCCCCAGCATAAATGCAATTAATTATATAACCAAATACATTACACATCCAGTAACCAACCATGTGTAGAAAACTCAGACACTGAGCCCAAGTTAATAAAATATCCATAAATTAAAATCTGGCCAAGGATCTTTTTTTTCAGGATTGACTGACAATTTATTGATAGCTCTCTTAAAATTCCTGTCTATGCCAGCTTAAAGTATCATATTGTGAATGTGATGATATTTTGCTTTCATTTATAACATTTGCCCACTTCAAAGGATTCCTTTTTTCCTGTAACATGTCCAGAATTGGGTTCATTACTTTTCTGAAAAATAGTTTACATGAAGTCACATTCTAATAGTCACCTTCCTAATGCTGAAAATCTTGTTTTCTTTAGAACATATCACTGCGATTTTCTGTAGATGCTTGTCCTGGCATATTCTCCAACTGCTTTCACTATTCACTGAGCCCAGCCAAGAAGCTCTGACCACATGCACTGCCTAAATCACTGTACTTCTTCTCTGGTAATATCAAATATATACAGCAGTCAGCTGTCTCCCTTTGATCTTCAGCTAGCACAAGTACTTTCTCACTAGGTTGTCCTCTGTGGTTTGTTTTTGATATTTAAACAGTTTGGACATCTCTAAAAGTGGAGTGACATTGACACTAAGATAAGGTGCCAATCAATTTATTAAGTGATTTTGTACAAAAATGGCAAACTTAACCTGACCCTGGAGCATGACTGATTCACCCAACAAGAAGTGTGAAGAAAGCCATTCATCTGTTCCTGTCCCTTCTGGCTAAGGACACCTGTATGGAGCTCTTCTCGAGCTGAAACTAATAAAACTCAACAGAAATGAGAGATTTTTTAATTAAAAAAATTAATTAATAAGCATCAGTAATATCTTTATTCCTACATTTCTTTGTTTAGTTGAATTATGAATGTAGAGTAGATCATGGGGACCTGCTCCATATCATTATGAGGGACATTTTTTCTTTTAAGATGAGACTTCAATACCTTACAAGCCATCAAAATTACCAAATGTAACAATTACAATAAATCATTTCCAATGAAGGAGAAATCAGTTATAAAAGGCAAATGTGTTTCATTCATCTCAAACCAATACATCCGGTAGCCTAGAGATAAACCCAGCCTAAGAGTACTGCATGTTTTTAGATTTTGCACTTCAAACAAGATAGACAATGTCTATTTAAATAAGAACTATGGTTACCTTTATCCCTTATTCTATGTGAGTGACAAAACAATAGATTACTTTGAAATAAGATAGTAAAAAAATATGACCCTTGATATCACTGTTCCTAATAAAATAGCTAACTCTTAGAATGAATTGGCCTGACTGCCTCACAAGACCAATTTTACATAAAGTGGACTCAATCATCCCTGTGTAGTAGGACCAAAGAGCAAGTATAATTTAAAGCAGTTGCCTATTGACCAGACATAGAAAAAGACTAGGGGACAACTGACAGTTTAGACAGAATGCCACATTTAAGGGACAGATGAGAAAGAGAAATTACTAAACTACAAGGAATGATCAGAGAAATAGTTGGAAAATATTATGTAATAAAAGCCATTTGAAGTGGGAATTACAAGATGGCAGAGTCCAAGAAATGATAAGAATAATTCAATTATTATTGACCTCTATGCCCAGAGAATATGGATTATTCTGGAAACCTCCCCAAGAAGGGAGTTTACAGGCCTGAGAGCATCCCATTACCATCTTCCAGACTGTACAGAGCCTTCTGTCATGGGTTGCATCATTTATTTAAAAGATATGTTTAAGTCCTAACCCCCAGTACTTCAGAATATGACCATATTTGGAAAGAGGGCTTTTGCAGAGGTAATCAAGTTAAAATGAGGTCACTGGGGTGGGCCCAAATCAAATATGACTAGTGTTTCACTAAAAAGGAGAAATTTGAATCCAGAGACAGAAAACTCACAGAGGAAAGACGATGTGAAGGTACAGGGAGAAGACAGCCACATGACCAGAGAGAGGCATCTACAAGCCAAGGAATGCCAAGGATGGCTGGTAAACACCAGAAGCTAGAAGAAGCAAGAAAGGATTCTCCTCTACAGCCATCCTTGAGAGTGTGTGGCCCTGTCCCCACCTTGATTTTGGTCTTTGAGCCTCCAGGACCGCGAGACAATGAAGTTCTATCAGTTTAGGCCACTGGTTTTTGGTACTGTGTTTTGGAAGGCCTGGGAAACTAATACACTCCTCATCCTGAAGTTGCACCACAGTGACAACCACTCCACATCTACCAACATGATCCCCAGACAGGAAGATTTACAGGCCAGAAAGATCTCATTGTATTGAGCTGCCCATGGCCTGGTCCTGACAGAGACACCTTTCTTGTAGAATGCTTGCAGAATGTCTTTTAAGTCATACCTTCCTCCCCACTCTTGACTTGTCTAACCACCAGTGAATGGTCTAGAAACAAGGAGTGGGTGAGTGATGGACGTGCATAAAACAGTGAGCAAGGGAGGAGGCATTAGGGGCTTGGGGTTCGGATCAGGAAGTTGGAATCATCCATCACTTATATCATACAATCATTACTTCAACAGGTATTTACTAAGCACTTCATATGTGTTAGTCATTGTGCTACATGCTTAAGGAAATAGCTATGAATAAGACAGATAAAGAAACTACCCTCATGGAGTTTATGTTCTTGCCTGATTTCACTCAATCTCCTACAAATAAATGTTTATTAAACAAGTCAATCAAGAGAGTTTAATCCTGCTTACACCAAGCTTTGAAAGAACTGGATTCCTCACATAGTTTGGAATGATCTGAAACTACCTTTCGGTTAATATTCATCTTCTATAGACACTTTAGTTTAAATAAGCTAATTTACAGTTTCTCAAAGCTGCCCTGAAAGGGTAAGCTAATACACCTCCTCCGATAAGTGTGTATGGGTGTGCATGTGCTTGTGAATGGGGGGGGGGCTAGGAACAGAAACATCAATTATGCGGCTAATGTGTGCAGCTGGCATTTCTATTGTTCCATCTCTTATGACAGTGCCCTCCTCTGGAAGCTGTTAGGGTAAGAGCTGCTAACGTCGGCTGTGCCACACAAAGGTGATGGCGAATTGATGAGCCTGTAAAGAGATTCAGAGGCGAATAGGCAAATGCATTGTTAATGCTATTAAATATTACTTAGCCTACAGCAAGCTGCATGTTCAACAGTTTAAACTTTAATTGCTAGCTGATGCAGAAACAAGCCTGGATATATGTAAATCCTATTGAAAGCTAATATCATTTTGGCTGCTCAGATGGATTAGCAGCCACTACAATTAGCAGCATGTGCAGCTAATGATATTAGGGGAGAATCCATCATGCAGCAGTCTGGGCCTTTAAATCTGAAAAGTTCAGGCTCTTCTCCCCATAGAAACCCCATAGTGGGAAGTCTTGCCAAATGATGCAGCAGGCTCCAGGGGTGAGCTGAGCAGCTTACAGAACACAGGAGACTGACTCCAGTATCACCTTGAATTGTTCTTCCTTATGCCCTTTCTCAGCTATTCCAGCTAAGCACGTTATGGCCAGTGCCCTCTCCTCCCCACTCTCCAGGGAGTGACACTAGATCACAGAGTAGAAGCAAAAAGATCCCTCTTCGTTTCCTGAGCTTATGACTCACTCTGGCTATGGTGTCATGGTAGAAGGAGAAAGAGCAGACAGAGATCTTCCTCACATGTGGCACTACTGGAAACACGTTGTTGTATGGAGCACTTACTAAAATGTGTATGATGACGTAAGAGAGCCCCAGTGAAAATAATTCTCATTTAAAACTTTACTTCTTTAGAGTAATCTATAGAAACTGTCATATTTTGAGTGGAATTTCTGTATCTGTTCTGTAAAAATAAACTTCATGATGCCCTTTGAGGTCACCAACTGTATGGAGCCTGACTGGGTAGTAACCCTTCCATTTCTGAAGATTATTTTCTGAGCCTGACAAATATTAAAGTCAAAGAACTTGAAGGAAAGACTGCCCTTTATTAGCAAAATTTCTAAAATATGAAAGGTTGCACTTTTATTAACCTTGTTGTAAAAAAAACTATCGTTAGTTACAGTAGAAAGCACATACCACAATTAAGCTAAAATGGCTACTTACAAATAATTTTAGATAATCTAATTTTGAAAAGAGAACTATTTCATAATCAAAACTCTAAATACATAAGGAGACATTAATACCTTGATCTGTAAGACTACTTATTTTAGACAGGTTCATCAATGATTATAAATTCTAATTTTTAACTAATAAAAACCATACTTAAACACAAATTCTGAATGTATCTCGGTAAGTAACAATTAGGAAAGTCTTGCCTTAGCAGAGAAAGACAATTATCATATGGTTTCACTCATTTATGGAACATAAGAAATAGGAAGATCTGTAGGAGAAGGAAGGGAAGAATGAAGGGGGGTAAACAGAAGGGGGAATGAACCATGAGACACTATGAACTCTGGGAAACAAACTGAGGGCTTCAGAGGGGAGGGGGGTGGAGGATTGGGATAGGCTGGTGATGGGTATTAAGGAGGGCACATATTGCATGGTGCACTGGGTGTTATACGCAAATAATGAATCATGGAACATTGCATCAAAAACTGGGGATGTACTGTATGGTGACTAATGTAACAAAATAAAAATTATTTTAAAAAAAGGAAAGTCTTGCCTTATAAATATTACATGAACAGTAATTATTAGCTTGTTTTTTCAAATTATAGTAAACTGAATGTTTAGGAAGATGAAGTCTTAAGAATTGTGTATATAATTACTATTTAGTGAAAACATTTACTGTAGCTTACCTTTTTATCAAGACTACAGGATGTGATAAACTCTCAGTGTATTTTTTACAAAAACTTATGTTACAAGAAGATGATGAACAAAGGTCTAAGAAAATAAAGGTTAGGCTATTCTTTTCATTTCCCATCATTTAGAAGAAACTTTGCCAATTTTGCTCAGATTGGATTTGTCCTCTAACGATCTCATCTTAGCATGGAGAGCAGGCCTAAATAAATCACTGTTAGTACAGAGTGGAGTTGATTTGTTGTCATAACCAATCCCTTCACGTTATTCTGAGAAAGCTACACTCAATAGAAGTTCAAGCATGTCCACTCTAATGGCAACGTCCATCCCATTACATGCACTTTTCAATTTTTTATACTGAGATGCCTTTCAAGTTTTGTGGGACTAAAGCAAAATGATGGCATTTTCCACTAATACAGTCTTTTTTACAATAAATTTGTTGATACCAAAACTTTCCTCTCACCAGCCCTTCTCTATTCTGCACTGTGTTCAGAAGCATGTCTTTACTTTTCCATGAAGAAGAATGAGATTCTAAGATGTGTGAGATGTCAGGTCAAAGAAATGATTTGATGACAACCTTTGCACATATGAAAAGCAAAAACAGCAATCAAAAGGGGCTACATTCATTTGTTCTTAAATTTAGCAGACATTTACTGAGGATCTACTGAGTGACAAACCCTGATGTAAACATGCCTGAGGTACTGCCCTTGCCTTCAAGAAACTTATAGCTTAGTGAGGGAGAGACAGAGCCTAAGTCTAACCAGGATAGAAATATTCACAGGCTCAATGAGCACATACAACTTAGACTGGAAGTGGTCAGAGTCTGAAAAAAAGTTTAGTTCCAAAGAACTTCTTGATGGTGAGGATTAGAATATATAGTGTGGGTATCAAGAGAGATTTCAAGGTGTTTTTGAGAATAAAGTTTTAGAATGCATATGGCTTGAATTTCGTATATCTAGATATCTCTATATCTAGATATACAGATATAGATAGATATCTATCTACATAGATAGATATAGATAGATAGATAGATAGATAGATAGATAGATAGATAGATATCAAGTTCATTTCCAAGAGAGTTGGGTCTAGGAATGCCACACCAACTTGGTAACTCTGACCTTTCGCTGTGACCTTTTGCTGTCTGGCCCAGAAGATGTGTTCCTTACTCCACTGCTCAGCTCATCTAGTTTCGGCAAATATCAACACCCTTCCGTCTCTTCTCAGAGGTCCCTCAACATTATACCCAAGTTTTCCTTCACATCTTGTGTTCATCACCAATCAGCTCGTTTCTCATGACTATACATGATTTGGCTCAGTAATGTTGAGTGATAAAATAACCAGGGAATAGATTATTTCTTTTCATCTCCATCCTCTGTCAAAAACTTAAATGCAAAATATCTTGAATCCTGCCACCAGCCAATTTTGTCTAACACTGTAAATTGAGGGGTGGGGTGGGAGGGAGTGCTTTACTTTACCATGATGTTTATTTATGGGTAGTGCAGAGGTATAGGAGGATGCTTAAAAATAAAGGTTATGAATGACCATTTCAGAAGGCTCATGTTTATTCCATATTTGGAGGAATTATTCCAGACATAAGCCTTGAATGTAATAAGTTTTCAAAGTGAAACCTCCAACATCTCAAATCCAACATATCCAAGACCCACTGTCTTCTTTTAAATTTGTTTCTCTTCCTGTTCTATCCAGCTTAGTATCACATTCCATTTGTTCATATAAACTAAATTACTAGTCTTCTTTCCATACCTATTCTGTCAAATTGGTCAACAAAACGCACCAATTTTCTCTTTTCAATGTCTCTAAATGCCTTTCCCTTGCTTTGTTTCCACGGCTGTCACTACCTTAGTTCTATTAGTTGTCTTCTCTCATCTGGACTATTGGCAATGGTCTTCTAAATGACCTCTTGCCTACAACCTTCTCTTCTACCACCTTCTCCTTTCACACTACCAGCAGCATTCTCTTCCCAAATGTACTGTTGCTTAAAAACCTTATGATATAAAAGAGTGTGGAATCCTTAGGGCAGTATTCAAGCTATTTTCCAATTAGGAACCAAGAAGTATTTTAGGCTCATCTTCTCCCATTCCACTATGAATATATGCGTCTAAGCTCTAGACAAGCTGGACTGCTGCAGTTAGATTGAGAACTTTCATACTTCCATGTCTTCACTTATGCTGGAGTGCCACTGCATCTGTGTTATCTCACACACCTCAACTTGGTGAGCGATCATCTCTCTAGGCCTCCTCAATACGACCTCCTCTCTAAAGCCTTCCCTAATTCCTTAGACTCATTACTCATTAAACAGCTCTTAGAACACAGACCCCAAAATGTTCAACAGGCAAAATGCAAATACTTTATAACTTTTTTCCTTCAGAAACATTTAGTGAGGGCCAACTATGTACTAGGTGCTAGGAATACAGGTGAGCAAGACAGGTAAGATTAGTTTAATGGAATTTCAATTTTCGTGAAGGAAATAAAAAAAAGTAGGTATAAATAAATAAAATAAATAAATAAGATGAATGAATGAATCAATCAATCAATCCAGATACATGAGCAGAGTAATATGCTAGAGTAACTGGGTAGATGGAACACACTTTTTTATTAGTTGTCAAGGGAAAGCTTCTTTTGGGGGTACTTTTTGAGCTGAGACCCAAATACTAAGACAATGTATCTCAATAGCAATTTTGGTTTTTTGCTTTAGCTGAGTATTGGTATAGAACATTTTAGAGGGGAAAAAAATAGAGTCTCCTTCATTTAAAGATCCTGTGCTTATTTCAGGGAACATTCTAGGAACCTCAACAACAAAAACAAAACAATCTAATTTTACCTATTGCTCCATAATAAGCCAACCCATAATTCAGTGTCTTAAAACAGCAATGACTTATTTCTCATGAGTGTGTGGGTCAGCAAGGGGTTGAATGATCTCGGCTGGGCTTAGCTGGAGAGGGTTGACTCTATGTTTCACTCACCCTCTCCTTCCTATGGAAATAACAGAGATACAAGAGCAAGCAAGCCTCATGGTGCAAGTGCTTTTAATAGCTCTGTTTGCAACACTTCTGCTAGTACCTTGTTGGCAAAAGTAAGTCACATGGCAAAGCCCAGCGACAAGGTAGAAGAACATGACAAAGATGCATACCATAAAGCATGGAAACAGGAATGAGAGGAAATTTTGCTAGAGTAGCAAATGACACACCTAGATTCCAGTATTGCCTTTGCTACCAATGTATCATTTTAGGTACATTACGTGGTCTCTCTAGGTCATAGTATCTTCATGTGCAAAATTCAGTCACTTGACTAAATAACTCCTAGATTCCTTTCAAGCTCTAGATTTCCTAAGATCTTTTAATTTTGGAAGGCTAGATGGAATTTAGAGCAACCGTGCAAATAAAAATCCAAATCTGTTATGAAAAGAACTAAAATCTATCATTAGCTCTTATCAATACTTTAAAACAGTGTGTAGACCTTAGTGATGTTGCTGAGTTAAAGGTTATAAAGGCAAAAAAGAGAACAACAACATGAGTGGGCAGCAAGAGGATCACAGTTCATTTATAGACTCCTACATTGACTACTTTTCAACCCTTACAAGAGGATGGTTGGGCACTCAGAAAAGTGTAATGGTTAAGAACTTGGGTCCTGGAATGACTACACAGATGTTTGGGTGGGAATCATTCAGAGGTCTCATTTTCAGTGCCTCGGTTTTCTCATTTTTAATAAGATAACAATAAGAGTATATACATCATAGTACTGATGTATTAAATGAAACTGCACATAAAGTTTAGGAAGAGTACCTGGAACACAGTGCTCAATAAATATCAGCTATATGTATTACTTGTTTAAGCTACCTGAAAGCCAAGTATATGTATGTTTATATATATACATGTGTGTATACTGTATGTGTGTCTATATACAGTGTGTGTGTGTGTGTGTGTGTGTGGTATGTACATGTACACAACTAAATGTAAAAGTCTACATGAGCCCCTACTGTCTTATATCCAGCGCACTTCAATCCCTACGTCAAAAAAGTCTAAGGTCTCCTCCAGTTTCCCCAGATAAGCGCTGGACTCTGAATGTGAAACTACTACGGACTGGTCAGTAATCTCCATGGTTCTTCTAGCAGGTGAAGCAAACTCAGAAGGATCTATTCCATTTTTTTTAAATGCCCAGAAAAAGCAGCAGCAGCCCTTTTTTCCCCCTTACTATAGGCTTTTAGGCATCACGGTTATGAAATATGGCTGCAACATTCTTTTAAATCCTTTTAAGTAGCAGTCATCCTCCTCTCCCCCTCCCTTTCACCCCCCTCCCTGATACTATTAAGCCCTTCACAGGTATCAATCGTAGGGAAGTAGGAAGAACTGCACTTTAAAAGGATTTTAAATAATGTCTCCAAGAAATATAGCAGCAGATTGTTCAATAGGGATTATCAGCCAAGAGTGTGCTAGAAAGGGGGGAGGGTTCTCTTTTAAAAGGTCTTTAAATAATGTAAGTGTACTTCTTGGCAACATTACTCAGAGCCATTTAAAGAGCAGATATCTCTGCTGCACGTCTCCACCAGGAGTGTGCACCCACAAAAGAGATATGAGAGAGACACACAGAGATGATGTTCTCACACCCTTGACACTGTCATGACACAAAGATTGTAAACTTTATCACAACACTGAGAGTACCAAAGACTGACTTAGTAAAGAAATCCTCTCTCCTTCCAGGAGTCAAGGTCAAATAGCCCCAGATAATATTTGAACATTTGCTCAGTGACCTTTATGGGGGAAATACATTTTCACATGCTTTCTAGAGGTTCTTGAGAATGCAGTTCTTGCTCTATTCTCTCTTCTCCTTCACTCCTTCATAAAACCAAACATGAGGTCTAAAATCATCAAAACCTAAACACTATACTCTCTCTCCTTCCAACATAGTCTCATTAATATCTACAGGATGGGTAGAGGAGGAAGGGATATGGCACAGGGCAGAATTCAGGGCTTTTGCTCTGGAGATTTAAAATCTGGTTCTGCCACTACTGGTGACGTTAGGAAAATGTTACGTTCCCACCCTGGGTCTAGTCTTCTCATCTGCAAAACAGGGTTAAACCATGCCTGCTTCTAGCATTATTGTTAGAGTTTGATGGAATCAAAGAATGTAAAGCACTCAGCTCCATGCCTAGTACATGCTAAGTGCTCAAGACTCAGGATGCTGTGACTTAAAGGCCATGATTTTTTTAGTGTGATTTTAGTTGTTTAGAGTACAGGCTGTCTTGATATATATGCCTTGGTTAGCCCAAGAGTTGAGTCTAATACACAGCTGGTACCAAGGATATTTTAAGAATCATTTTTAGGATGGTTGTATGCGCCTGAGATCTGGGGGTCGGGCAGAGTTTTCCTTTTGAGAAGGAAGAATAAACAACCCATTCCAATATTCAGTGTGGACATGGGGGTCCTTTACACCATTTTACAGCTAGGCCTTGTACAAACTGCAATGGAAGGAAGTTGCAGAGAATGATGTTCCTTCCTGTTTCAGAGATCAAACATAAAGCAGAAAAGACAGCTCAAAGACTCACTGTTTTCCTTTACAGTCCAGAAAAGTTTCAGAAGTGAGAAGTACCTTTATCCAGTGGACCCAAGTATATTACATTCTCGGGCAATTGTGAAATGTTAGGGCCAGGATCAAAGAATACCCCCCAAAAAGGACATTGAGCTGACAGGTGAGTGGAAATAATGCAGCTCAAATGATGTGCGGGAAAATGATGTTCTTCTAGCATTCAGACAGTGGAACAGGTCTTGTGTCATTGACCACAATGACAGAAAATCAAACTGAACCCCATTAAAGGAAAAAAGCCATCTATTTTAGTTAGCCCAGCAGGCACCTGAAAGCTCCTCTCAGTATGAAAAAATGGAAGGGCACTTGAGAAGATGGAGGTCTCGGTTCTAATGACTATGTTTGCACCTCCTGGAAAGGATGGATCTCTCTTTTAAATATGAAGGATTGATTTTGAAAATAGTCTTCTCTGCTGTGTTAGTTCTTTTCCTGCCTTTCAATGACAAGAGGACATGATTAGGTGAGGACCTTTTCAGTTAACTGAGATGAACCAAAACAAGGAAACCATTTTTTAATGGCAAAAAGCTGGCAGGGCATTATTTGTTCTAACACTTTAATTCCAGTGTATTAAACAACAGTGCTTCAATAGGAGAAATTTAAGACAAAGCATCAGAGAAACAGGAAAAAAGAAAAATGCTTTTGAGATTTTCCTAAAGCACTTCAAAGAACTCTTTACGATATCATTGCTACCTTGTAAGAAAAGGTAGAAATTATCTTTTTCCAATTGGCATTCCAGGTATCTTGGATTTTCTGACCATCACCTGTTGGTAGAAATACATATTGACTCTTTGGCCGTTATGGAATAAAATGAGTCCAAAGCAACTACCAAGATAACTAAAGCTCCCCAAACTCTGACTTCAGCTATGCTGTTGGAAGTCTATAGAGAACTTTAAAAATTTTTGATATCAGTTTCCATGAATACTTTCCCATTGGCTTCACCATGATAAATGGCAGTTTTTCCAAGCTATAGGCCCCAATCATTATTATTATTATTACTACTACTACTACTACTACTACAATTGTGTCTTACAAGCTAAAATGGAAAGGGTTACATTTACAAACCCTTCAAGCACAGCATCTGAAGTACATTTTTCTAGACATATCTTGATATCAACGTATTTCTTAACTTCTTGGAAGAGTTCCAATAACTCACAAGCCAACTAGGACAATCAGCATCTTATTGATTTTCCCCAATTAGACAGTTTTTCAGGACTTTTGAGTCATGTTCTGGGCAGTGTTTTACAGGCCTACTCATGCCTTATATTTGAATTTGACTTTCTAGCTAAATATAAATATGTACTAAGTTCTATAACTGCTGCCATGGAGCAAAGATACACATTTGTCTCCTAAAAAGAAGGTAAGGAAGCATTCCCTCGAGTGTCAGACCTCAGAACCTAGCTTCACCTAACACCAAAAGAAGGGCGTGGTAGGTATATTTCTTTGGTAGTAAAGTGTGACTGGTTTGGGGTTTTTTGTTTTGTTTTGTTTTAAGATAGCGTTATTTATTTATTTATTTATTTATTTATTTATTTATTTTAGAGAGAGAGGACATGAGTGGGGGGAGGGCCAGAGGGAGAGAAAGAATCTTCAAGCAGACTCCCTGCTGAGCGCGGAGCCTGATGCTGGGGCTCAGAACCCTAAGATCATGACCTGGGCCAAAATCAAGAGCCGGCCGCTCAAGTAACTAAGTTACCCAGGCACCCCATGTGTGACTCGTTTTAGAGCACTGAGGTAGGTGTTGAGAAAAAGGGAGGGAGTTGTGGTTATAGAGAGTGACTTCAGAGGGTTCTACCACAACTCAAGAACGACAAGGTAAAATCCAGCTTCTGAGTCCCAGCGTACTTGGAAAAAGAGTAGAATTTCACAATAAAAGAGAAAAAGCACGCACCCATGTTAGGTAAAAATCTTTTGGGGTCAATGCTGAGTTAAACCCAATGACTCATTGAAATACTGGCAAGTTCCTGCCATTGGCATTGATGCTTTAAACAGAGATGGGACATTTGAAAGGTAGCAAATCTGATTTCCCTGCAACAGACAAGCTGCAGTACTTGCCTTACTCAGCTTGGTGGTTGTGTTGATTCCAAATCATACGAGGAGGGTAGGCCCATGGCTTAAAACATCCCCACGGTGTCTTGATGATTAACTCAGCAGCTTGAGCTATTCCAAATGTTGCTCTCTTGTCGGAGAAAAAGAATAAATACATTGGGTGTGAGTGATGGCCAGCGAGGGAAAGCTGGAATGTTTGCTCAGCCTCAGTGTTTTGTGAGCTGAACAGCTTTCCAAAGCCACTTTTTTTCCCTCTCCAGATGTTCCTAAGGAAGATGCAAATGAGCACATTTTAATGTTGCAAAACTGTCAAATCCTGTCCAAGGAACCTAACAGAATGTCATCAAGTCCAGCAAGTCTCCTTTCTGATGTGGAATGTCTGTATTGCTATCAATCATAAATCAGGGGGCTCCTAACAAAATACATGCTGCTTTCCTCTTCCAGAACTACAGACGTTTCTCAAATATTCTCATGCACACTATCTTAAATTATTTTATTTTCTCATAAATAGTATCTCACAAGTGTCATCCATAATGTAACTGCTGAGAGATTATTTCACAATATTACCTGTGATGTTTATGGGTGACTCTACTTAGCAGATTAGGAGCCTGAGGAACAGAGAATGTAAGTAGACTTGTCCAGCATCTCCCCTGCTTGAATGGAAATAAGTATAAAAACCACATTTTCCCTTTAGTTTTCCCTCAAGCCATCGCTAGTTAGTTTTGGTTGTTTGTTTTCTTCCCAAGTTACACCATTTTTAAGGTGTTAATAGTATCACAAGGTCTCAGTTCTGAGTATAGCAAATGAGTTCAGAGATTCTCTGTTCATCTCCTGGCAGAGAGAAAGGGCACTGTAGGGTCTGTGCCCAACCCTAATTCATCCTATCCAATGACAGCATCTGTCCCAGTTAGGATTAGCCAGAATTGAAATTTGGGAATATTTGAAAAGGAGGCTCAACTAGAGGAAAGCCTCAGAATTTTGGTTAATAAAAGAATTTTGTGCATATCAGAAAGGGAAAAGAAGAGAACCCATCTAGACAGAAAGAGATAACCGAAAAGGGACAATTCCTACAATATACAAAAGCTATGACTCTGCAATGCCAAAAAGCTGAGTTAAAGAGAAAAACTTATTCATCAAAATATTTGCAAATATCTTCATCACCATATCATTTAGGAAACATGACATCTGACTAAACAGTCCAGGTTTCATCAGATTTTTTAGTTTAATATTAAGTCTGTGTAGAATGTGTAAAATGAAAAAGAAATCCATCAATTATCTGGTTTACCTGATGATACATTTGTTATAGTTAGTGAACCAATATTGGTATATTATTAATTAAAGTCCATAGTTTACTTAGTTGTTACCTAATGTCCTTTTTTTGTGTTCCAGGAGCCCATTCAGGATACCGCATTACATTTAGTCATCATGCCTCCTTAGGCTCCTCTTGGCTGTGCTGTGACATTTTCTCAGACTCTCCTTGTTTTTGATGATTTGACATTTTTGAAGAATACTGGTCAGGTATTTTGTAGGATGTCTCGCTATTGGAATTTGTCTCATGTTTGTCTTGAGGTAAGACTGGAGTTACAGGAATTTAGGAGATCTTAAAGTTCTCATCCCAAGAAAAAATATTTGTAACTATCTGAGGTCATAGATGTTAACTAAACCATATATATATATATATAATATATATATAATCATATATATAAATATATATTTCACACATGTATAAAATCATAGGTACATACATATGCATATAGAATACATACATATTAAATCATTATATATGAATATATATATATAATCATTATATTGTATACCTTAAATTAATATAAGGTTACATATCTCAATAAAATCAGAGTGGTAGTCTTGCCTTAAGGGTTATTCAAAAGAAGACCACAGAGATAAAGTGCCGTTATCATATTATATCAAGGGTACATGTTAACAACATGATTTATGGTTATTGATATCAGCCTTGGTCACCTGGTTAAGGTTGTGTTTGTCAGGTTTTTCCACTGTAAAGTTACTCTTCCTAGTATATACTTTTGGAAGTAAGTCACTATGTGCAGCTAAACCCGAGGAGTGGGAAATTTTGATCCCCCTTCCTGAGGGTTGAGTATCTATAGTTTATTTGGAATCCTTCATTGTTCAGAGATTTCTCTCTTCTTTTTCATTTATTAATTTATTGAATCTTTTATTTATATCAGCAAAAGCACATGGGTATTTATTTTATACTTCAGGTTATAATCCAATACTACATCATTTGTTTTGTTGCTCAAATTGTTCCAGCTTTGGCCCTCAGGCATTCTTTCAGTTGGTTCTTGGGCAACTTTGATATACCCCGGTCAATGTGTAGGGTCTTTTTTCCCTTCTTTCCTTCTTTCCCTCTTTCTTTCTCCTTTTTCTTTCTTTTTTTCTTTCTTTCTTTCTCTTTCTTTCTTTCTTTCTTTTTTCTTTTTTTTAATTTTAATGTTTTTTTTATTATATTATGTTAGTCACCATACAGTACATTTCTTTTTCTTTCTTTCTCGCTCTCTCTCTCTTTTTCTTTTCCTTCCTTCTTTCTTTTTTATTCTTTTGAATGCTTCCCTACTGACACTACAAGTTGCTCTAGGCTCATCTCTTATATCTCTTGTTGCAATCATAGAATCAGTTATTTCTCCAAGAAACCTTTACCTCTTTCACCAGAGAATAGTATTACAAACCAAGATCTAGGTACTAGATGTGTTCCTTGCTCCTGTAATGTCATTTCTTTAAGGCCATCTCATCTGACATAGCAAAAATATGTTTTTGTACTAACTCATGTATATACACAAATCTGTAAGTATTTCTATATGTACCCATCTATATCTATATTAAGTGAAAAATAAGTTCAACTGATATTTCCAACTCTAATCCATTTGCACGTGGATTCTTCTCACTTCTTCCTCTTGCTTATCTGCAAACTCCTGCTCCAATAGTGAGAAACTTGGCTCTGCCATCTGCCATCTATTTACTTAATTGTTCTAATCCAGTATACATGGATATCAGTATCAGAATTTTTAATCTGTACTCCTGTGGGAAACAACTTCATCAACTTCAGTACCATGCTATGTACTGTTTCTTTGTCTTCAGTCTTACAGACTTCCCTCATCTCCAAAGATACTTAGGTCAGCCCCTTTTTCCCATCCTCTTTAGTGAGTTTATATCATACATTTGTAATATAGTTAGGTGTTCTTGTCAGGGTCTGCATTCTTTCCTAAGATCCCCTAACCTTCTAAATAAAATAAAATAAAATAAAATAAAATAAAATAAAATAAAATAGAATAAAATATCCCCAAGGCTCAAGGCAGTGGTAGCCCTACCCTTTGATACCAAGGAGGCAGCCCTGATGATCTCTGAATCATCTTTGGGGTCAGTCTTCCCTTATCTTAAAGAATAGGGCAGCTGACTAGCTCTATTCCCATTCTATTTCCTTTAGTCTAAAATGGCAGTGTCTCTGTTGGTATAGTCCCATCTCTATTCCTGGCTTCTGTGGAGAAGACTAGATGATTAGATCTGTGGTTCACACTCATATTAATCTCCTTATCAAATGGTTATTCAGCCACACCATCAGTGTTCTCTTCAGAGTATACTTTCTCTTTTTTTTTTTTTTTTTTTTTTGCAATAGGGATATAGGCTGAGCATTTTCCAGATCTCCTAACTCTGGTTCCTTTTTGTTTAATAATTCCTTCAATATTCTTTCTCTCCTCTCAAATTTTTCTGTAAGCGATAAAGGAGAAACCAAGCCACTCCTTCAACACTTTGCTTAGAAATTTCCTCAGCTAGCGGGGTGCCTGGTGCCTCAGTCAGTTAAGTGTCTGACTCTTGGTTTGGACTCAGGTCATGTTCTCAGGATCCTGGGATCAAGCACCACATTAGGCTCTACACTCAGCACAGGGTCTGCTTGTCCCCCACTCTACCCCTCTGTTCCTCCCCCTGCTTGCACATGCTCTTTCGCTCTCTCTCAAATAAAATAAAATTAAAAGAAAGAAATCTCCTCAACTATAAGGAACTCTTAACTACAGAGAACAAACTGAGGGTTGATGGAGGGACATGGGCAGGGGATGGGCTAAATGGGTGATGGGTATTAAGGAGGGCACTTGTTGTGATGAGCACTGGATGTTATATGTAAGTGATGAACCACTAAATTCTACACCTGGAACCAATTTTGCCACATATGTTAATTAACTAGAACTTAAATAAAAAATTGAATTAAAACAAAAAAGAAAAAAATCTCAACTAAATACTAAAACAACACAATTCAGGCAAGTTCTTTGCCATTCTTTAACGAGTACTACCTTTCCTCCAGTTTCCAATGATATGTTCCTCATTCCACCAGAGTGGCCTTTAACATTCATATTCCTGCAAACATTCTGTTCATGATGTATGTATTTCCTAAGATAGTAAAGGCTTTCTCTCTAGCGCTCCTCTTTTTCTTAAGCTCTCACCATTTAACTTCCATACCTTTCTACCAACGCTCCCGTCATGACATTCTAGGCTTTTTCTACCATGCCCCTCAAAACTCTTCCAGCTCCTACCCACTACCCAGTTTCAATGCTGCCTCCATATTCTTAGGTATTTGCTATAGCAGCAGTCTACTTCTTGTACCAAATCCTGTATTGGTCTCCTAGGGCTGCCATAACAAAATACCATAGACTGTGTGGCTCAAACAATAAATATTTATTTTCTCACAGTTTTGGACACTAGAAGGTCAAAGATCAAGGTTCTTGCAAGTTCAGGTTCTCATGAGAGCTCACTCCCTGTCTGGCAAATGGCCATCAACTTGCTGTGCCCTCACATGGTTCTCCTTGGTGTGTACACAGAGAGATCTCCCTCTTTTCCTCTTCTTACAGTGCCACCAATTCTACTAAAATATGGCACCACCCTTGTGACCCCATTTTACCTTAATTATGTCCTAAAGGCTCTCTCTCTAAATGTAGGTACATTGGTGGCTTGGGCCTCAACATATGAACTTGAGAGGGACAGACACAATGTAGTCCATAGTAGTACACATTAAAGTTAATTCTTCGTGCTACATACTTTTACGGATTTAGGCAGATGTGTAATATCTCATATTCACAACTACACTATTGTACAGAATAATTTCACTGTCCTAAAAATCCCCTGTGCTTCATTATTCATCCTTCATTCCTCCCTCTGAACCCTTGACAACCACTGATCATTTTACTCTTTCTATAGTTTTACTTTATTTAGCTATTTTGATCATTATAGACAAGAAAACTGCAAAATTTCTGCACCTAGAGTATGTATATTAAAAGTCTACATACATAATCTCTCAAGACTCCAAAAAAAGGTTGAAAGTTTGAACTAAAAGAACTTTTAGGTCCTATTTCAGCTCAGATACTACATGATACTATGATTTATCCTTTTATTTTCCTACCAAAAGTGAAAGCAATTCTCTAAGCTTCTGTTGACATGAACTTACTACTGCTAAATACACAAGACCTCTGTATGTTATCTATTATCCATCGTAAAAAAAAAGTCCCATATTTCCTTCTTGTTTTCCCTCTCTAATTTAAACTTAAAATTCAAGACCAGACTTAAACTTACTAAAGTACCAAATTACAACTGATGTTGTAATTACATGTATGATTAGCTTCAAGAAAATCCTATATAAGTAAACTCACTCTATTATTCCCATTAAAAAATAATTTACTGAAATATTTATTTAAATAATGCACTCTCTCCATGCATTCTAAATTAGATTAAGTTAACAAAAATGAATTTGATATATCATTTCTCAGTGATTTATAGCTACACCTATGCAAATAAAAATTATCAACCTGGTAGAATGATAAAATAGCAAAATTTGTAAATTTTCATATCATTTTACTAAAGCTTTAGCAAGGAGAATGTTCTTTGTTAAGAACCAAATCCTCCTACTTGTGCAATAACTGTCTTAGTTTATGTGGAAGTTTTAAAATAAGTATGCAAATTTTCTGACATGATTCCCATCAAACCCGGACCAAATTAGTAACTGGTTGTAACAAAAAGAATGCAACAAAAGTGATGCCACATAAGTTCAACTTCTTATTAGTCATGCCACATGCCCCATTTGCTGCTAGGGAACCTCTGGAAGATTGTATAAAAATGCTTCCAAGTTGTCCTACCTGATGGGTAAGGAAACTGGGGTATTTATCCATCAACCTTCATTCACCATTGGTTGAGAAGTGAATGTTAACACATGGGTTGAGCACTCTTCTGCAGAGAGTTCACAGGAACTTAGAGGAAGAAGCTGTGAACTTGGAGTAGTGGGTGCAGAGGAGATATAAGTGGAGCCTCAAACCTACTGAGCAGGAGTTCCTAAACTGAAGTCCACTGAGCCATGACTGGATTTATAATGGTCTACCAACCTTTGGAAACTATTTTTCAAATTCTGCATGCACAAGTCATATATATTTTTCTAAAGAGGGAATTCAGGATTTCATCCAAATGGTCCAAGTGGTCTCTGAGGCAAAAATGGTTAAGAATAAAAAGCCAAGATAACAAAAAGAATTATTTACCTTAGGCTCTCTTTCTTATACTGGATAACAAGAATCTATAACAATCATTGTTGCTATTAAATAATAGATACATATACAGTAGTTAAACAGTAAGTCTTATGAAATTGTATGGAACCAAAATAACCAAAACTTACTGGCAAAAAGACTGATTGTTATAGTGTTTCCTTGGCAGAAGAATTTTGGCAGATGAAGAAACTAAAGAAGATCCAAGAAAAAGTAGTCATACTTCAACACTGCTAAGATATGTGGTTTCACAAACAATACTTAGGCATCTGGTGAACAAGAGGATAAATTGTATCTTTATGGATACACTAAGAGTGACACATTTGAGCACTTCATTCTCAATGACGATGAATATTTTTATTAATATAAGACACCATAATAAGAATAGAAATCAATACAATGCATTGATACCAAGAAAATCTCAAAGTACCAGGCATGTCCTCAGCATTAAACTTAAGCAAAGCTGTCTTCTTTTAGTCAACTCCCTCCAGACTTGAAGCCAGGAAACTAGTTCCAAAGAAAAACTGTGAAATTATGCCCACCTGATGGAATCTGGTCATATTATCCCATCTATTCAGTTAACTGGTACTTAAAAACTACCCTACCACATCTCCAAAACCACAGCCACTCGAGGGTACTGATTGACTAAAATTTTTATTTTTTCAATCAATTATGTTGGCTTTTGTACATCATTTAAATTTACAGCTATAAAACTATCTACCATTAATCATACTCCTAAATACTTTTCAAGTATTTTGTATGAATTCAAAGACAGTAAAAGCAAAATGAATTCAAGTGAGTATAGTTTACATGTTCCTAACTAAAAAGTAAAATGACAGTACTTCCTTTTTTTTTTTTTTAGGGAGGGGAGGGGCAGAGGGAAAGAGAGAATCCCAAGCAGGCTCCACACACAGCACAGAACCCCATGCTGAGCTCCATCTTACAACCCTGAGATCACAACCTGAGCTGAAATCAAGACTTGGACACTTAACTGACTGAGTCATCCAGGCTCCCCTAAAATGACAGCACTTCTACCTCTAGTACTGCAGAAGATAGAACTTGATTTCCTTTAATAAAAGATGCCTGAATTGTCTGGGTGACTCAGTTGGTTGAGCATCTGACTCTTTTTTTTTTTTAATTAATTTATTTTTTTAAAGTTCCACAATTTATTACTTGCAGGGCACCATGCAATACGTGCCCTCCTTAATACCCATCACCAGATATCCCATTTCTCCCCCCCCCCCGAAGCCCTCAGATTGTTTCCCAGAGTCCATAGTCTCTCATAGTTCCTTCCCCCTTCTGTTTATCCCCCCTTTCTTCTTCCCTTTCTTCTCCTACCGATCTTCCTACTTCTTATGTTCCATAAATGAGTGAAACCATATGATAATTGTCTTTCTCTGTCTGACATTTCACCTAGCATTATCTCCTCCAGATATGATCCTCTCAATAGATGCAGAAAAAGCAATTGACAAAATACAGCATCCTTTCCTGATTAAAACCCTTCAGAGTGTAGGGATAGAGAGTACATTCCTCAATCTCATAAAAACCATCTATGAAAAGCCTACAGCAAATATCATTCTCAATGGGGAAAAGCTGGAAGCCTTTCCCTTAAGATCAGGAACACGACAAGGATGCCCACTCTTGCCATTATTATTCAACATAGTATTATTCAACATAGTATTATGCAACAGCAATCAGACAACAAAAAGGGATAAAAGGTATCCAAATTAGCAAAGAAGAAGTCAAACTGTCTCTCTTCGCAGATGACATGATACTGTATATGGAAAACCCAAAAGAATCCACTCCCAAACTACTAGAAGTTATAGAGCAATTCAGTAATGTGGCAGGATACAAAATCAATGCTCAGAAATCAGTTGCATTTCTATACACGAACAATGAGACTGAAGAAAGAGAAATTAGGGTATCCATTCCATTTACAATAGCACCAAAAATCATACGTTATCTCGGGTTAACTTAACCAGAGATGTAAAGGACCTATATTCTAGAAACTACAAATCACTCTTGAAAGACATTGAAGAAGACACAAAAAGATGGAAAAATATTCCATGCTCATGGATCGGAAGAATTAACATAGTTAAAATGTCTATGCTACCCAGAGCAATCTACACTTTCAATGCCATCCCGATCAAAATACCAATGACAGTTTTCAAAGAACTGGAACAAACAGCCCTTAAATTTGTGTGGAACCAAAAAAGGCCCCGTATCGCCAAGGAAGTGCTGAAAAGGAAAAAGAAATCTGGGGGCATCACATTGCCAGATTTCAAGCTGTAGTATAAAGCTGTGATCACAAAGACAGCATGGTACTGGCACAAAAACAGACACATAGACCAATGGAACAGAATAGAGAACCCAGAAATGGACTCTCGGATCTTTGGGCAACTAATCTTTGACAAAGCGGGAAAAAACACCCAGTGGAAAAAAGACAGTCTCTTCAATAAATGGTGCTGGGAAAATTGGACAGCTACATGCAAAAGAATGAAACTTGACCACTCTCTCACACCATACACAAAGATAAACTCCAAATGGACGAAAGACCTCGATGTGAGACAGGAATCCATCAAAATTCTAGAGGAGAACATAGGCTGTAACCTCTTTGACATCGGCCACAGCAACTTTTTTCATGACACATCTCCAAAGGCAAGAGAAACAAAGGAAAAAATGAACTTGTGGGACTTTATCAAGATAAAAAGCTTCTGCACAGACAAGGAAATAGTTAAAAAAACTAAGAGGCAGCCCACGGAATGGGAGAAGATATTTGCGAATGACACTACAGATAAAAGATGTATCCAAGATCTACAAAGAGCTTCTCAAACTCAATACACAAGAAACAAATAAACAAATCAAAAAATGGGCAGAAGATATGAACAGACACTTTTCCAATGAAGACATACAAATGACTAACAGACACATGAAAAAATGTTCAAAATCATTAGCCATCAGGGAAATTCAAATCAAAACCACACTGAGATACCACCTTACGCCAGTTAAAATGGCAAAAATTCACAAGGCAGGAAACAACAAATGTTGGAGAGGATGTGGAGAAAGGGGATCCCTCCTACATTGTTGGTGGGAATGCAAGTTGGTACAGTGTGGAGGTCTCTTAAAAGTTAAAAATTGAGCTACCCTATGATCCAGCCATTGCACTACTGGGTATTTACCCAAAGATACAGACGTAGTGAAGAGAAGGGCCATATGCACCCCAATGTTCATAGCAGCATTGTCCACGATAGCTAAATCATGGAAGGAGCCGAGATGCCCTTCAACAGATGACTGGATTAAGAAGATGTGGTCCATATATACAATGGAGTATTACTCAGCCATAAAAGAGAATGATTCCTCAACATTTGCTGGAGGGGATAATGAGCATCTGACTCTTGATTTTGGCTCAGGTCTTGATCTCAGGGTTGTGGGACCTAGCCCCGCATCAGGCTCCCCACTCATTAGGGACTCTGCTTGGTATTCTCTCCCTCTTCCTCCCCCTCTGCCCTTCCTCTCACTCTCACTCTCTCTCAAATAAATAAATCTTTAAAAAAATAACAAATAACAAATAACAAATAAAAGATGCCTGTCACCTATGTGTGAACCAGCTATTTCAAGCTATTCTTCCTAGCTTTCTGAGTAAGGGACTGTGACTCTTCTTACCTACCCTCTCCCCACCTCTTCACCCCATAGATCAAGTCACTCATCCACATACTGCTTTGTTAATGTTTTCCTAAGAGTGTCTTTTGATGACAATTTGTTACTACGAAGTCCATAATGACTTTTAATTGTAGCATCTATTGTCACATGGTGTCATTTAAATCTCAATGGATGTCACTTTCTTCTTCTCAGAAAAAAATACATTTTCCCCTCCAAACATCTGTATTAGCATATAGTTTATGTTTTCCTTGGATAGGTTAAGTGAGTCACAAAATGCTAGCATCTGAAATTAGTATCTGATGTGAATTAGCTTAAATAGGGAAAAAATCCTATTATCTGTCTATACATTATGTATATATAAAAGACACAATGCTACTTCAATGTGTACAAAAAAACTGTGTTCTAATGCTATTGGAAAAAAATCTTAGAATACAGCTTCATAGATCTTCAATTTCTTCAAAGTCCTTCAACTGTTTTTGTCGATAAAAATAAATATTGTTTTAGAAAATGTCCCCCTATATTTGAACTATTTATCATTCTGTATGTTGCAATAAATTCCATAGAAATATTAAGTGCTCCCCTATCAAAATTAAAAACCAATTAAAAACATGTGAATACTAAAATTATCTCAATCAGCTATTGGTAAGATATCCCTGAAAATGTTGTATTATTAAATTATGAGCTCACTTACATATGCTTATGACTATCTGACCACATGATTAGATTTTAACTGAAAGGTTTTTTTTTTTTATCAGTAAGGCACCAACTGTTTTATCACTGTAATTTCACAGAACAAATATTATTATCTTTCTACTGATTTACCTGATTTTATTAATTCATTGAAGCACTTAAATTATTTGCTTATTTGGCCATAATTTTTAGCTTGTGTGGAAAAGCAAAATTTAGAAAAGAAGTTATGATAAATTTTTCAGCTATGTCTCAAAGGGTTATGACTATGACTTAACTGCATAGAAACTCAACTAAGAAGAACAACAAACATGTATAAATCCTCCTCTTATGGGTGGAAGATAATCAGTGGTGGACTATGCTAGAGGGCTTCTCTGAGCAGAACTGGGGGTGTGTGTCTTTCACTTAAAGTTGCAGGCAATCAAAATCCGAAATGTGCAATCAAGAGCCAAATGGAAGACATAAAGAAATCCAAATCCAAAGCAGAGAGGAGAGTCTAAATAGGTCTTCAAGAGCAGATTTTAAGAATAAAAAAATCACGAAGTCAAAACTGAGAGCCAAGAAAACAAAAGGGTGATTAGGATCAGGACGAGTAGAAGCAATGACTGGACCTGGGCAATTACACTGCGGCAACTATATGGGCAATCACTGAGCAAGATCTGAGGGATTTGATACCTGAAACACCTGGAAGCAATCATTTCCAACCTATCAACACCTGAGAAGCTGGTGGAAAGGAAAACCAACTACCAAACCAAGTTGAATCAGAATAGTTACCTGGAAATAATGAAAATGGAAAGCATCAAAGCACAAAGTCTTTTGAGTTCAGAAATCTGGTAAAGAATAAGGATGAAGAACAAGGAGACGTTCAGCCCCTAACTCTATAGGTTTGTCCATGTCAATCATCCATTCTGCTTTTCATATGGAAATCAGAAGTAGGAATAATTGATGCTGACTTAATTCAATGTAGGACTATGCAGATGAATGTGTGAAATACTTCCAGAAGACTTTGACAGAATTGCACTTTACAAGAAGAAAGTTAGATGAGTGGTATTTAAGAGGGACAGTCATCTGAGAGAAAAAACTATAAATTACTTAAATTTAGTGATAACAACACCAAGTTTACTAATCCACAAAATAAGAACTCACTGAAACATGCACATTATAGATAAAATTACAATGTTTTCGAAAACCTTATTTTCTGAGTGCATAATAAAGACTAAAGTGAAGAAGGTAAATATCTATGTTTTAAGGAAGAATATTAGGAGTGATGAAAACATTTCATTTTAAAGACAGGACCAATGTTTCTAACAGGTGTAGATAAAAACTAAAGCTATCAACCTGGAAACCTTCCAGCAGGTCCTGAAGCACTCTTAACTCTTGGATGACTACTCAGCATATAAAAAATCACAAGACTTTCATTAGTGATAGGTTATTTTCCTATTTGTAAACAATGAAGAGTATTTGTTTACTACCAACTATTTGTTAATCCACTCAACACATATTTACAGACCATCTGATATACTCTCAGCACTGTATACTATAGGTATTAAACATGGTTCCTAGCCTCAAGTTATTTGTAGTTGGTTGGGAAGGAAAGGGAGAAATTCAACAAAGAATCAGAGAGCAATTCAGCACTAAACTATAATGCTGAGCCATGCTTTGGTTCTTTTAGATATTGGCTGAAAATATCCATTTGAAAAGGAATGATAATAATGAGAAAGTGGAAGAGAAAGTGAAGGAATGGAAAGAGGAAAAAGACAGTTACCATTATGTGCTGGGCACTGAGCTATGTTCTTTACACACAGTAGCTGGGTTTTTTTAAGGTCATATTACTGAAAATAATAATGTCTAATAATTTTTACTGCTTTTATTTTTTGAGTGCTAGACAAATATTTACAAATATCAACTCCTCCTTACAATAAATCCTATAAAATAGCCCCCCCCCCATTTCACAGATAAGGGAACTGAGAAAAACAGATGTTAATGTGTTCATGATCACAAAGCTAATCACACTGCTAGGAGAAAAACCAGAGCAATCTGTCTACAGAGCTTAACCTCTTATTCCTTGCTAGCTATGTTGTTCCACTTTACAGATGTAGAAATCGACTCTAAATTAGGGCTGCCCACATGTTTCATGAGTTTTTCTCCTGCCTCATGAGAGGCTCTCATGAGAGGCCTGAAAGTGGATTAATTTCCTTTATTTTTTAATTTAATTTTTTTTTCCTGCACAGCTAAGAAAGTCTAGCATTTTCTAAAGGAATATTACTAAAATAAAATAAGCAAAGGTAAAACACAAGGAAAGAAAATTTAAAAGGCAATAGCAAGATCTAAACAGCCAAACAAAATATAAAGTGTATCAAAAGATCATGTGTTCAATTTAAGAACTTCCTAAGCCTACTTTAAACCTAAAATGAAGTCTTTCCTATAATCTTCCAGCTGTCTTTAACCTAGATAACTCTTACTCCTTCTTTAGGATTCAGGTCAAGAGTCATGCATCTGAACAAGACACACACGCGCATGTGCACAAACACACACCCCCCTCAATTGTGGAGTCTGGTTCAGGTGCTCCTTTGGGTTTCCATAACACACTACTCCCTGTCTTCAAGCACATCACACTTTAATGTTGACATATTTGTCAACATCTTCTGATGCCTTGATGGAGATCATTCTTACCACATCTGAGGAAAAAGCCTCTCTTTTTGGTCAGTGACCTCACTAAGAGCTCAGAATAGGAGAGATCTGGACTTGATGTAAAACAGGTCAAGTAAGCAGAGATGGGGTGAGGAAAGAAGAACCCCACAGTTACTGAGCACCCTCAGTGGGCTGAGCACTTCACGTTTAGATTTCACTTATCCTCACAACCACCCTACCAGAGTTTATGCACTAACACTTTAGTTGAGGCTCTGGAGCTCTGCCTCAGCTACCTCTGTACATTTAGTTTGACTCCTCTCTAAGCTCTTATAAGAGAGAAGCAGCTAAATAATAGGGAGAAGAAGAATGCAACTAAAAATCATAAAGATAGCAATGGAGGATGCAACTTAACAATAATGAACGTGAAGAAATTACAAAAGTCAGACAAAGAAACTTAAAGACACCCTGATTATCCATTTAGTATTAAGGCAAATAGCCCTAAATTCCTCAGTAGTTCCTGAGAGCATTATTGTATTATTTTAAAAAGGTCAAGAATTAATGTTAATAATGATTGCAAATCACAAATAAACATCAATTTATATCCAGTATACTTTATTTCACAAAAATTTAGTATGTTTTGTAATTTGTTATTATTAAGTTAATATTAAAAGTTAAAACATACACAAAAAAACTAATACTCAACAAACTGAAAATTCCCACAAAATAAAACAATTCACTCCTTGACAAGATTAAAGATCTCAAGATTTCCTTATATCAGGTGGTTGCTCAGATATGAGAGACATTTCTTTTTTTTATTTAAATTCAATTAGCCAACATATAGTACATCATTAGTTTCAGATGTAGTGTTCAATGATTCATCAGCTGCATACAACGCCCAGTGCTCATGACATCATGTGCCCTCTTTAATGCCCATCACCCAGTTAACCCATCCCCCCACCAAGCTCCCCTTCTGCAACCCTCAGTTTGTTACCCAGAGTCAAGAGTCTCTCATGGTTTGTCTCCCTCTCTGATTTCTTCCCATTCAGTTTTCCCTCCCTTCCCCTGTGATCCTCTGTGCTATTTCTTATATTCCACATATGAGTGAAACCATATGATAACTGTCTTTTCTCTGACTTATTTCACTTAGCGTAATACCCTCCAGTTCCATCCACGTCAATGTAAATGGAGAGGCATTTCTTTTTTAAAAAAGTCAAAGAACTGTGAAGGCTGATATTTAGAATGTGTATTTCTCCCAAGTCTGCCTATAAAAATACAGTGAAACTTTATTAAATAATAAGCCAGTAAAATGCAGTGTTAAATTATTTGCACAGGGACTGGACTGAAGTTTGCATTTGCATTATCTATGTATAATTATGAAAATTATTAGTAAATCAAAATCTCCAGAGGAATGCTTAAGCAAATCAAGGGAAGGACTGATTGGCATTCATTCCCTCTGAGTCTCATCGTTGGAGAACATACTGAGGTTTCCATATATCTAGAGGCACAGAAGGGGTTACATGAAAAAAATGGAGTTAAAGAATAAGATTTTTTTTTAAAGATTTTATTTATTTATTTTGACAGAGAGACAGCCAGCGAGAGAGGGAACACAAGCAGGGGGAGTGGGAGAGGAAGAAGCAGGCTCCCAGCGGAAGAGCCCAATGTGGGGCTCGATCCCAGGATTCTGGGATCACGCCCTGAGCCGAAGGCAGACGCTCAACGACTGAGCCACCCAGGCGCCCCAAGAATAAGATTTTAAACAGAGCATACAGGCTGAGTGGATTGTTCAATATTAAATGGCTTTTCAATTTGCAAGACAAGAATGAAGACTTTGTCACTTTGTTCTGGATGACATGTTGACAGATAGCAGCCCTCTGATAGCTCAGCGGAGGACAAAGATTTTATATGCCTGTAATAAGAACATTAATGAATTTGACAGTAGACAGCAGCTTGTACAAACTGCTGTGCTGATACCATTCTCTGTCCAAAGACGACAAGTAATGATAATGATGAAAATTAAGCAGCAAGGGTGAAATCAATCAGGTTAGAAAGAATACTGAAAATAAAATACAGATGGGGGCTCCTATGCATCCGAGATCTTTAAAATGACTAATATTTTAGATGTATGGTTATTACCAGCCAAGTGCCTTTTCTTTATCTCTTGTTCTCTATTCTCTTAACCAGCCCAAATGAATCTACAAACATTCAAGGCTGCATTTGGAAAAGCTTTATCTATTAGAAGGTAGTAGAGAATGCTTCAGAAATAGGTCACAATAGAGAGTTAAAAGCCAGAGATGGACTACAAAATTAAGTTCATAAAATGACCTGTGACACTATATATGTGCATATTGTGCTTATTATATGCCAGGCACTTTACTAAATCTATAATTATATGAGAAACACAAGATTATTGTTTTCCTAAAGTTCACATTCAAATGGTTAAGAGAAAATTAGTCGAATGAACAAATTAACAAATACATAAATTTCCTTATGAAGGAAATAAACAAGCTGGCGAACTAGAGTAACTGGGGGAGGTTATGGTAGATAGGTGATCAGGGAAAGGCCTCTCAGAAGAGATAAATAATATCTCAGAAGATATCAATAATATCTCAGTAAAGTTGGAAAAAAGATCTAGGCTATTTATGGCACTTTTGCAAAGAAATTTTAGCATGACTGCTGAATTAGATATAAAAGGGGCAAATGTTCAACAGGCCATCAATATCTTGGTTAAAAGATAAAAATCTATAAGTAAAAAAGGAATTTCACTAAGTCTAGAGTGAGCTGAGACCTCAAGGATAAGAATGATTAAGTCAAGCAAAAAGAAGGGGGTGCTGGAAGGAGGGGGGAGCAGTGAATGTTCTAGACATAGAGGAAAGAGAAAATGCAATGACCAAGAGATAGGCAAGGATTAGGAGAACTGAAAGGAGGCCAATGTGGCTAAAGAAGAGTGACCAAGTAGGAGAGCAACATGGGAGGAGGCTGATGAGGAAGGGATGAGCCAGTTCATGCAGAACTTTTACACTGAATTTTTACTGTAAGATTAATTACCCAGGGGAGTTGGAGAGGATGATCATATTTGTTTCTGATAGGTCACTCTTGCTCCTTGTGGAGGTGGGTTATATGGGAGAGGAATTGACTAGGGAGTCCTGTCAGAGTGTTAGTCCATATCAGTAGTTCTGGTAAGAGCTGATGGCAGTTTGAATAGAAAGGAAATGAAGTAAATGGACATGAGACTAATTTCTTACCTTGAAAAAAATTTCAAGGTAAGAAAAATTGGATTTGCTTAGAAACTGATGTTGGAATGAGGCAATGGAAGAATCAAGGTTGCCTCTTAAGTCTTTGGCCTGAGCTAATCTGATGGGAAATGAATGGAACAAGAAAAATGGGTGTGGGAATACACAATCAGTGCCACACCATAAGTCATGTACAGAACGCTGGGAGAAAGTTCTATACCATAATCCTTGGGATTATGGTCAAGTAAGAGACAGGATGATATAAGAGAAATGCTCTGCAGGACGAATTAGAAACTCTAAGTTCAAGTATTTATTTTACCACTTATATTAGAATTAAACAATGGATATGGAAAGGACATTATGAGTCACCCACTCTTGCTTCCCACTGATCACAACACCTTCGAACAGATCCGGTGATTAGATACCCATTACCTTAGAAAGCAGCCACTCCATTTTAGGAAAGCTCTGACTGTTAAGAAGTTCTTAATATTGAATCAATACTCAATGCAACTACGTACACCAAACTTAACCTGTGAACCACACAATTAACTTCCTCTAGTATTCTCTTTAAGGCCTCTGATACCTAAATTTGAATCCTAGTTCTTGCCATGTCCACACCTACTCAATGTCTACATACAAAAATAGTCAAAATTATAATTTTTGTAATGGTAATAAGACTTTTATAGTTGCCTTAAGTATTTTGGTATTCTGTAATTATAAATCCTTAATCTGTTTGTGGTTCAATTTTCCCATTTATAATGTAAGTGATATTGCAGATTTTGAAGGGTTTCTAAGGAAAACATAATTATAATCATTTTCTAGTCCACTGATTTACAGTTAGTGAAGCTAAAAACATATAGCTGAAAAAAAGAAGTGAACAAATTAATTTAATTTCCACTTGCCCATTGATTTTCTATATTTCAAAATTTTGTTTTCAGCTCTCATTTTCTTATCTCCTCTCCTAATTCCTTTCTCAGGTATCATTTAGTTGGGGTTTGGGAGGCAATGAGTTAAATCCATGTTGTTCAACATCAGGATGAACCAGAAATCTAACAACATAAATTTCCATTTCTTTTCCCCCTCCAAAATTATTTATTCATAAATTTGGTTGTTTCATTTTAAATTTAAGATACTCAGAAATAAATTCTACTATAACCATATATTTTTTTTTTAAATTGAGTGGTAGGAGAGATTAAGGCAATATAGAAAAATTAGAGAGTCTCTGGGCTAGTCCTGGTGTGGTTTATTTGTGACGGCCCAGTTTTTCAAATAACCTTGCAGTGATCCAAAATGGCTATTAATAGAAAAGAGACACTACTCTTTTATAGTTTTATTATTGTTACATAGTTAGCAGTTCTGAGACACTCAGGTGGTTACTCTATAGTCACACGAAGGGAACCAGAGTTCATGTCTCTTCCAAGGAAAGCGCTAATATTTTGGCAGTTAAGGGTTTCTGATGGCTCACGGTTACATGTACTCAGAACTCCAATTTTCGGCATATCTTCAATGCTAATTTTAAAACACCACTGGTAAAATCTTCTGTGCACAACTGGTTTTCCATATGAATAGTATGTACTAGATACAACTGCCTATAATATATTCACTATCTTAGGAGTAATCACATAATGGTAGATTTAATGACATCTCAAGGATAAATTCTCCTTGAAACCCAGTTTCTTTATGAAAATACAATAAGGATAGGAAGGTATAATAAGGATTTGGGGGTCCCAGGTCATTGGTTTAGGAGAAAGTCTGGTATTCATTAAGCAAATGTTATATACTCTGAATATTAAATGATAATTCATGTCAAGGTAGGGAGACAGGAAGTAGCCAGTCTACTTATATTTCTCACTGCTTTCTTAGTGACATAAACATTACCAAGTAGATCATGAATGACCTTACAAAATATTCAAAGTGAAATAAAAGAAAAAGATGTGAAAATAGGATGGTTATCAATGGACACAGATAATTCTTCAAGTGATTCTGTAAAAGAAAAGTCCTGAAAATTGAAGATCTCCTGAATCAGTGAGGTACATCGTGTTCTTTATCCCTTCTTCCTCCTTCATTTTTGCCAATTATGACCATGGCTGTGCTTTGTACAGAACTATAACTCCATGCTGTCCTTTTTAGGATCTAGGATTCTTGAAAAGCCAGACCCCACCCACTATTCTTGCTTCTTTTCTTCTTACCCATAAATTTACATTTTCAGCCCAAACAAAGTTGGGAAGCTTGACAAGAAGCCAACCTCATTTTTATCAATCAATGGGTACAATACTCCTCTCTTCTCAGAAGTCCTGCCCTTTTTTTGAGGCTTATTCCCATTCTGATTGTGTTTCCATCTTCGTTTCCAACACTAGTTCTTGGGATATTTTCCATGTATAAATAACCTGTACATGGAAAATTGTAAAAATAGCCACAATTGTTTGTAGATACTCCTATCAAAGGATGGAGTCTATTTCTCCACTCCTTGAATCTGGGCAGGCTTCTGACTTGTGCTGGCGAATAGATAGAATGTAGCAGAATCAACATTGGGTGAGTTTCCATCCCAGCTCTCAAGATAATTCATGCATTTTTGTTCTTGCTGCTACTGAATCTTGCTGCCATGTGAACAAGTTCATGTTATTGTGCTGGAGGATGAGAGACCATGTAGAAAGAGGTCACAGCCTCCCAGCTGTCCCAGCCAAGTCTCTCATAAAGGCTTGTGACAACATTTCTGATGACTATAGATGTATAAGCAAGCCCCACTGAAATCAGCCGAATTCAGTCCAGACCAGAGGAAACCCTGATGAACCCAGCCCATGGATGATGCGTGGAACTGTGAGCTAGATGAAAGGCTGCTGAGGGCATAAAAACAATGACACCCCAGTGGCAACAAGTACTCCCTAAACCCAGATACTGATTTCTAATATGAATCTTCAATAAAAAGAACTAAGGCCCTTTCGGAAAATAGCTGATTCTAGGACTGGGATAGGAAATATTCAAAATGAGCCTGGAGCCTGACGGAAAGTTAGGAACTGTTAAAACAACAACAACAACAACAAAAACAAACAAGAACTACCACATGGATGGGAGTATATTGAATGGACACAGGACCCAACTGAAATAGTTCCCAAGGGCCAAACCTGGGATAATGTTGTATTGGATATAACCCAAAATAGAAAATAAATATCCATGAATATATATTGATATAAATATCTGAATGAATGAACAAATAAATGGAAGAGAGTAGATAAATCTCCCATACAGAAGAATTCCAAATTCCAGATTATGTAGATACTCCACCCTGCGCGTGACCCAGTAGACCAAACAATGCACATGACCATATCAGGTTCCTTCTCCTGATGCTTTCTAAGCCACCAGTTCTGTTGACATCTCCTCTAAAATATATTGTAAATCTGTCCTTGTCTCTCCATCTTGACAACTACCAGCTAGTACAAGCCACCATCAAGTCACCTGGACAAACGCATAGTCTCTGATGAGCCCACTAGCTTCCAGTCTTACACTACCACAATCCATTGCCCAAAGTAGCCAAAGAGCCTTTGCACATTGTGTAAATTAAAAAACAAGCCAACAAAACTCCGCTTACACACTTAAAAATCCAAACTTCATCATTTGTGCCGTCTACCTTTCTCACAACATCCTATTTCATTCTCCTTATTTTATATGTTCCAGCTACTCTGGCCTTTTGTCATCCTCAACACACCAAATTCTTTACTACCACAGCGTCTTTGCATAAATACTTTTTCTGACTGGCATGTTTTCTCTCCTAGCTGTTTGCATGGTTGGCTTCTTCTTGTCATTTGCTTAAAGGCCTTCTTGAGTATGTATTCCAAAGTAACAGCCCGGTCACTGTCTATCCTGGATCACTACTTTCTTGTTCCTATGACTGTCCTAGCTTGGTGGTGTTCTTAACAGAAGAGCTGCTCCTCTAAGGGCTCATCCAGGAACCCAGGCTGATGGCTGCTCTTTTATCTTGAATGTGTGAGTTTTAAAGTCATCCCATGGGGCCACATCCTACTCACTCCAAAAGGGGAAGGAACACAGAGGAGTACATGGGAGAGATTTTCATGGACTAGGCCTAGAAGCAGCACACATCACTTCTACCCACATTCTATTAGGAAAAAAATGACTCACATGTAACTGCAAAGGAAGTTGGGAAATGAAATCTAGCTCTGTGCCCAAAAAAGGGGGTCTATTTTTTGTTGGACGGCTAGTAGTCTCTGTCTCTTAAAAAGCAGATCTAGGTAATTGATACATACTTTGGATATCTTAGAAGAAAAATGAGACATCAAATAGGATCTCAATTTAGTTAGGAAATGCTAGCTGCTGCAAACCCAAATCCCCCACATTTCTTAGAACAATAATTATTTTTTACTCCAGATTACAAGGCAGCTTTCTCCTACCTTGAGATCCACCATTTCCTAGGGCTCCAGAGTTCTCTGCATCTATCCACAGATGAAGGAAGAGCAGAAAGAAACTCCATCTCTTTCTTGAAAGTCCCAACCTCTAAATCAAACATCACTTTCATTTACATCCTATTAGTGAAAAGTAGTCACATGGCCACACATGGATACAAGGGAATGTAGTCCCTGGCTAAGCAGCTACCTTCCACTGATGGCTCCACACTAGGGAAAGGGAGTATAAATTTTGTTGGAACCATGAGCTTTCTCTACCACAGATGACTTCACCAAAACAAGGCCCAGCCATATATCTCTAGCTTAGAACATGTTACTGGAATTTTTACAAAATAAATTATTTTGAACATAATATCACCTTCCCTCCTGTTATATCTTCACAGAATCAAATTTTGCTTTGAGACACAGGATGTACATGTAAATATGTCTGTCATTTGCTTGCTTAAAGTTCTTTAATAAATTCCATTGCTTAGAATTAAATGCAAATTGCTTACCATGACCTATCATGTCCTATGGGTTCTACCTCCTTCTGACCTCAAAAGCTACATTCCTCCCCTTTGCTCCCTCTGTTCTGACCATACCAAGAAACTTTTAAATTCCTTAAATGTCCCATTCCCTCTGCTAGAACTTCCCATGTGTTATTCTAGAATGCTTTCTCCCCAACTCTCCTCAAGGCTGATTTATTCTCCCCCTTCGATCTTAAGCCCAATGGTCACCTCTTCAGAAGGGTCTTCACTGGCCAGCTCTCTCATGGGGCCTCCCACAGATCCTTTCTATTCCCTCCCTTATTGTCAAAGAAGTTGTGTCAATCTGTAATAATGTTGTTAAGTGGTTTGCTTGTTTACTATTTGTCTCCCCACGTGAATACAGTTTCCCTGAATGCAGGGACCATATCAGTCTTATCCACCATCATAAGCTATTGCTTTATACAATGCCTAGCACATAGTTAGCAATCAATAGATATCTGAGGAATTAATTAATTGATGGATGATGGATGATGGATGGATGGATAGATGGATAAACAGATGGACCCAGTTGAATCCAAACACATACTTTGAAGGGGTTACTTCATCATTACTGCTGAAAAAATAGTTTGAGATCCTCATCCTCTGGCAGGAGCTCAATACTACCTTCTATATCAAGAAGGAAAAAAAAAAAAATAAGCTATCCCATACTGACACATCCCTGGCACTGATTTCAGATAAGCAAAGAGAATGCACTGACCAACTGTGACTTTCTAAAAGAAATTTCCATCAAGTTACCCACAGCGCACAGGCTACCAAGGATATCTCCCAGGAGAGGTAGTGATGGAATGGGGGACAGGAGCATCTGAGCACTCACATGCCATAGCAGCTTGAAACCAATGAGCTTTTCCGCCAACTAGATTCATTTTTGGATAGGCTTGAATTAATATGCTCTGAAAAAAAAAAACCAAAAGTACGCTTTTTCTGGGGACAGAAAGATGTAAATGCAGGAGTCTGGCAGTGGGGAGAGGGAGGAAAGGCGATTGATAAACAGGGACAAAAAAAAAATGTTGGCAGCCCAAAAAGGTGCTGTATATTAGCTACTATGATCTAAAATGGCCCAGTAGAGCTCAGCGTAACATCTGCCTTGCTCATTTCTCGCATGTCTACATATTCATGCCCAGCTTTCAGAATTCTCTGGAGGCACTTGAGTATATAGGAAGATGAGTTCCAATGAGCTGCAGCCTCCTGCTTTGCTGAAGGGATACAAAAAGAAATCTTGCTTCCCTGATTCAAATTCAGCCTCAAACATTTTCAAGTCTTTACTAACCAATGCAGATTTTAGGAACAAGTGAAAGAAGAAATGAAAGATAAATCAAATACTCAATATAAGTTGGATAAATGTACACAAACTGCATTAGGGCTACATGATAAAGAAAATGGCAAGGGCCCTGGAGTCAGAAGAACCTGAATTTCAAAACCTGGTTCTACCTCTTACAGTTATGTTGGCAGTCACCTATTTAGCACTGACCCTCTCTCTTCATTTGTAAAATAAGCAGATACATCTACTAATATCTGTGAGGATCAACTAATATCTATGAAATATCAGACATGCAATAAGTACTCAAAGAATGATACTGTGTTTATTATTTAGAACTATCCAAGTATCCATCAAGCTCTTTTTCGTCAAACCAAATTGTTTGGAGATTTGCCTGAATTATCTAGAAAACTATGTCAGCACTGCCCTAACCTTGGCTTTGGTCATCAAACCACAAGCTCTTATCACTGAACAATATACTAAGTCCAGTAAACCACTTCCACATCTTCAAGCTTCTGTTTATACTGTTCCTTCTGTCTCATCTATCCTACACTCTGCCTTTCAAAAGCCAATATTTCAGTCAAGCTTTGCTGGATACTCCCAGTCAGATTTGATCTCTCTTTCCTCACTTCTCCATTTATTCATGCATTCCATAAAAAATTATTGAGAACCTGCTAGATGCCAGAGAATTTTATAGATGCCTGGGAAATGAAGATGAATAAGACATAGTCCCCATTGTTACAGTCTAGTGAGGAAGACTGAGAATTGGACAGATGATTGCATTCCAGCGTGATACATACAATAAAGGTGGGCACACGGGCTTGTGAGCCCATGGGAGAGACTCTCCTCCAAGAGCAGTCCCTTACACCTCTGTCTCACAGTCACTTTGATTTTCCTTGCCTCATAGTTTATTGCTAACATAACCATCTTTCCTGTTACATTGTAAACTCCTTGAAGCCAGATGCTGTCTTATTTGTCTTTGTATTCCTTTAAAATCTTGCACAATATGCTGCAAATAGTAGGTGTCCAATAAATGTGTTCTAAATGTATTATTAGTATGTGGATGAACCGAAGCATCAGCAATGAGCACTTGCAAATGATCTGGGGTGTCTTAAAAGATCTGTATTCTGTGAAAGGCAACATATATAGTACACTGTTATAAGAACAAGGGTATTAAAGCCAGATAGTCTGAGTTCAAATGCCTACACTAATCTTCAATAACTGTTTATATTAGGCAAAGTATTTCAACAGCCTGTGTCTCAATTTCTTTGTCTGTTAAGTGGAAGTGATAAAAATGGTATCTACCACATAGGGTTGCTATAAATATTAAATGAATTAATCTACTTATTAAAAGTACTTAGAAAATTACCTTAATGGTAGCTTCTAAAAAACATTGTCATCTCCTCCTAAACAGACTTAAAGACCTTCACTCCTAGAACATACACTACTGCAGGCAGACCAAAGCTTTGAATTCCACACATAAAACACTTAGTTTTCATCTTTCGTACTACTTGCCAATTCTAGTTGCAATGCCAGTCTCTTACAAATCCAGAAACTGCTGATTTACAACTTTTACAAGCCATACGGTTACCTTTTCTGACCACACCAGAAAATATAATGCCATCTTAAAATGTCCCATTTGAAGTTATTACCTCTATTCATTGACTGATATCAATGTGAAAAGCCTCAAAAAAAAAAAAAACCCTGACATTTACTACATTCCCGTTATGTATCATGTACTCTACATATATTATTTCCAATCCTTAGAACAATACGCAAGGTAGATACTGTTAAATCCATTCTATAGATGGTAAAACTGAGGCTCAGAGAGATCAAGTTCTTCATGCAGAGGTCCCAGTCCTGCAAGTAGTCTGACACACCCTCACTTCATCTCACCTCAGTGCTTTCACTCTCTACATTATGTCTCTAACTAGCTTTAGTTTGCTCTTGGCTTCATTATTCTCAATCTGCTTATTCAGCACCACTGAGAAAGATGAAATTTCCAGACAGAAGTAGAAACGGTGGGATTTAAATTTTATCATTGAAAATACTTATAATGTCAACAATTTAGTGTGATTCAAGGTGAAACAAGGTTTCAAGTCTCCTGATACCACTCCCATCTTCAGACAGTACTATAGCAAGGTTGACTGACATATGGCTATGGATCTGATTTTCTGAGATTGGTAGGCGTGGACATTCCAGGGCCCCTGTTTGCCAGTTTCAATATTTAAAAGCCATTAAACCTAGTTTATCCTTTTTCATATATTTAAACTCTCTTTGCATGCTAAGCCCATTAGCTTTTATTCTGTCCACTACAGATTTAGAGAACAGCTGTTCATTGCCATCTTTATAATTATCCTTCATATGGTCTGAGGCAGCACTGTCCAAGAGAAAAATAATGTGAGCCACATACATAATTTTAAATTAGCTAATAGCCACTTTAAAAAAAATAGTAAAATGGGATAGGTGAAATCCATTTGAATAATGTGCATGTTTCCTGTGCCTGCTGTAACAAATCACCACAAACTTGGTGGCTTGAAACAACACATTTACTCTCGGGGTGCCTGGATGGCTCAGTTGGTTAAGCGTCCAGCTCTTAATTTCGGCTCAGGTCATGATCTCAGATAGATCAAGATCAAGCACTGCATTAGGATCAAGTCTGCTTGGGATTCTCTCTCCCCCATGCCCTCGGCCCCTCCTCCACACATTTATTCTCTTTGAGTTCTGGAGTCCAGAAGAAAAATCAGTATCACTGGGCCAAAACCAAGATGTCAGTAGTGCTGCACTCCCTCTGAAGGCTCTAGGAAAAAAATCATTCCTTCCCTCTTCCAGCTTCTGGTGGCTTCTGGGGGCTGCTGGTGTTCCCTGGCTTATGGCCACATCACTCCAATTTCTACCTCCATCTCCACATCACCTTCTGTACTGTGTGAATGTCTAACTCCCTCTACCTTCGTCTCATAAAAACACACAATTAGGGCACACCTGGATAATCCTTAACTTAATCACATCTACAAAGATTCTTTTTCTAAGTGAGGTAACATTTACAGGTTCCCAAAATTAGGGCCTGATATGTTAGAGCCCGTTATTCAACATTTTATTTGACCTAATCTATCCAAAATAAGATCATTCCAATGGGTAATCAGTATTTCATGCTGTCTTCCAAATCTAGTGTGTGTGATATTAATATATATAATATACTTTAAACTATATATAAATGATATATACAATATAAAACATATCGAATATTTTACATATATATATATAGAATTTACAATACATCTCAATTAGAATTAGCCACATCTCAAGTGCTCGACAACCACATGTGGCTACTATACTGGATAGTGCAGTTAGGAATGCCTTAATTTTCTCATCAAACAATTTTCTTTCCTTTCTGAGAAGCAAAGAAGCTACTACCAGCAATATAGGTGTCCTCATCCAATTTTTTTATCACCATGGGTATAATTCCTATATTTCTGCCTCATAGGATTTGCTGTAAGGATTAAATTATCAAAACTCTGGAAAACAGTCCTTTCCAAAGCCACCCAAATTTATTGCCAAGGTTTTTTGCACAGTATCTCACAGTCATTCATGCCCATACACTTGGCATAACTGAGACCCATAACAAAATAGCAAAAATGAAGGAATGGGGCCATTCTGCAGACTAGAGCCAGGAACCTGAGCAGTACAGCTGGTCATGGATAAAGAAATATGAGGGAAATAGGATCAATGTTTAAAGAAACATTAAAAATAAATGTTTCCATTTCAGCACAGAAAAGATTCATTCATTCACCCATTCAACAAATGTACTATCCTAGGCACAATGCCAGGTGCTGGGAATGCAGTGCTTATTGGTAAGGAAAAAAATATATAGTCCTTGCCCCCTTGAAGTTTAGAGTCTAGAGAGGAGGCAAAAATAAATTAAATGGGAAAACTGCAACTGTGGTCTTTTCTACCAAGAGCAGAACATGGTCCTCTGAAAGGGAGTTTGACCTTGTCAGGGGGGTCAGCGAAGGTTTCCTTGAGGAAATGATGATTAAGATATGAAGCATAAGTAAGAATTAATTCAGTGAATAGGAGAAAGGCAAGAGAATCTCATGCACAAAGTCCTTTCTGTGGAAGGAATAATGATGAGATGACGGACAAAAGCCAGGATGTGTGGAGTGCAGAGAATGAGCAGAGGCACCAGGCACATGATGAGACAGAGAGGAAGGAAGGACCATGCTGTGACCATGTAAGGGAGTTTTGTCCTTTTCCTATAGTAAATAGTAACCTACTGACAGCTTTTGTGCTTTGAAAAGATCACTGTGGTAGAGTGTGAAGAACCAACTGTTGAGGGGACAAGGGTAGTTATAGATTGTGGAGTAGATAAGAACATAGACAGATGGAACAGTAAGGGGAATACTACAGGCAAAAGATGATGGTATGGGGTAAAATATGGAGTCATCCTTGAATCCTCTTTTTCTTTCATACTTCACATCCAGTCCATTAGGAAGTCCTGCTGGCTGAATCCAAATGAATCCTTCTCTTATTTCTAATGTTAAACTGTGATCCAAGCCACCATAATTTCTCCTCTGAACCATATCAACTATCTTGTCTTGTCTCTGCTTCCAACGTTGATGCTGTGGTTTATTTTTCCACATATAGAGGCCAAGGAGATTCTCTCAAAGGTAAGTCAAACCATGTCATTCACCAGCTCAACACCTCCCCTCTCCCCCCCAGTGGATTCTTATCTCACTCACATTGAAAGCTAAAGTGCCTCAAGGTGTTTCATGATCTGCCACCTACCAAATCTGACCTCATAAAACTCTCCTCTTTGCCACAATGGTCAGCTTGCTCTTCTTTGAAAAAGCCAAGCATCGTCTTAACTCAGGATCTTGACACTTGCGTACCGCAAGTTCCTCTACCTGGAACACTTTTTTTTTTTAATGTTTTTTTATTATATTATGTTAGTCACCATACAGTACATCCCTGGTTTTTTATGTAAAGTTCAATGGTTCATTAGTTGCATATGGAACACTTTTCTTAAAGACTCATGGTTCCTCACTTAAAACTCATCATATATCTCTCCATTTAGCCCCTTTCATTTAGTTTCCTTATCTAAAACTGTAACTTCGTATTTTATACCAAAGAAATTGAGAGAGAAAAACATAGAGATACTTAGAAGGAAAGCATTCCAGGCTGTGGGAATACCAAGTACAAAACCCCAAGGCAGGAGTTCAAGAAAGAGCAAGGAAGCCAGTCAGGATGAAGGCATGTTGGTAGAAGGTGGAGTGGAAAGGGGAGGCTATGCTAGAGGTAGGAATAATAAGCTCACATAGTACTTGCATGCACATCACTGTGAGGACATTGCTTTCCCTGAGATGAGAAGTCATCGAAGGGTACAGAGCAGAGATGTGGTGTGACCTGACATGTTTTAACAGGTGTATTCTGGATGCTGTATTGAAATTTGACTTAAAGAGGACAAGTGCAAAAGCAGAGAGCTTAGTTATGAAGCTATCATAACTACTAGATAAGAAATGATGGCGGCTTAGACAAAGCTTGCAGCAGTGGTAAGAAGAGTTCAGATTCTGGATTTATTTTGAAGATGGACCTGCAGGATTTGCTGAAAGAGCATATATGTGGTGTGAGAGAAAGACCTGAGGCCTGAGCAGCTGGAAAATGGGGTGGTAATTAACTGGGATGAAGAAGACTACAGGTTTGGGAACAGTTATTAGCAGCTGAGTTTTGGATGTTGGCTTTGAATGATCATTTGACATACAAGTAGAGATGTCAAAGAGACAGTTTGAGGTACTCAGGGGAGAAGTCTGGGCTGGAGATACAAATTTGGGAGGCATCAGTGTATAGACGGTATTTTCAGTCATGAGCTTGGATGAGATCACCAAGGAAATGACAGCTGCTAGCAACTAAAGGAATCCTCTATAAAGTGTGAAAGAAAAGGAGTAGCTTTGCAATTGTGACACACTGACAAAGTGGTGATTCTGGGCTATAACCTACTCATTGGCAAGGGATTCCCCCAATGGGCAGGTGGAGGAAATGGAGTAATGTGGGTACATAATTGTTCCAGGGGTCTGAACAACTGCTCAGTGATACCAATGCCATAGTTAACCTCAAAGAGAACATGTGGCCAGATTAGCTTCCTGGGCCCAGCTATCTGTAATATATGACTCAAGTCTCCTTCAGGAGCAAAGCCCTTCTATGAGTTACGGTACTGAGGTCAGCCATGAACTAATTTATTGTCCTGGGCACAATTTTATAGGTATGCTTCCTCCAACCACATCACTTTTGCTTTTACACTGCTCTCCAGCAATCTGTTAAAGCTTCTAGATCATAATCATTATAATGATGACTATGATGACCCCAATTCTCCAACTATGGCCAAAGGGCAAACTGTTAAAAACCCAAGCAGAAACCTCTCTGCAACCAGGGTTGAGGAGACAGTAGTCCTCATCCCCCAAGGTCATCCACTTCTCACCCCTACTTTACTGTCAGCTTGGTTTCTGTGGGTGTCTCACCTGGATCATGAAAATGGATTTCAGAGCATGCAGTTTGTGGGAGGTGGAGGATGATAAAACACGTGGTTGTAATCGATGGAGGAGGAATTTTAACATGTCAAGTGCACACATGTTAGCATAACTTTTCCTTCCAATACTTGTACTGCTTCTATCACCTCCAGCAACATCATTATCATTGTCTTCATTGCCAAACAGTGGTTTTACACAGCACACCCAGAATCCTAAGCCACACTCCCCCATCTTTTCCTCCATCCCCACAGCCATACTCAGACTTCTAGTCTAAATTGGCAACCAAAGCCAGTGTGGGCAATCAAAATCAAGGAGATGGTCCCAGCTTCCATATTTTGCCTATTCCTTACCTTCCTGCCCCATTTCCTGCCATTTTGTAAAACAGTTACTCTGTATCAACCTATGGCTCATATGTGCTACCTAATGGCAGAATTTTTCTTTTAAATGTGTTGGCTAAAAATTTCAGGTAAACTGAATTCCAGAGCTTTTGGACTGTGAGGTATGTGTTGGGCACCTCAGGTGCAGAGTAGATAGGACTCAGATAACATGTTGGTCAAGGTGACAAGGAAGTGGAGTTTCCACTGGCACTATGAAAGACTTGACAGAATCTTTACGTAGATAAAACCATTTTTTTCAATTAATTCATTTAAAAAATTTGTGACATCCACCAACTATGTTCCAAGAACATAGGTGATGTATGAGTGATGATGAACAATGAACTGAGAATACAGTGTTGAGCAAAATAGATATGTTTCCTACATTCATGGAACTTAAAGTATAGTGAGGGGACAGATGGTAATCAAATATACCTCCATAATATATATATATATATATATATATATATATATATATACTATGTGACATGGAAGGGAAGAAAGAAGTGCTATAAATCTTTTAGTTTGGATATGGTAAGGAAAGAGGATCAAAGAAATTTCTCTGCAGAGGTGACACTTACTAAAATATGAAAGGTGAACAGACATCAGCCAGGGGAGAGACGTATGTGATATGAGAGAGGAGCCTTCTTGCAAAAAGAACAGCATGTGCAAAGGTCCTGGGACAGGAAAGGAAAACTTGAAAAAAAACTGGTGACAAAATAAGAGCAATAAAATGCAGAACAGTGGTTGCCTGATGCTGGGAGCTAGAGTAGGGATTCAGCTACAAAGGGGAACTGGGGAATGTTTTAGAAAGATGGAAATGTTCAATATGTTAATTGCAGTGATGTTTACATGACTATATACCATTATCAAAATTCATTGAATTGTATTGTCTATAAGTTATTCCTCATTATAGCTTGGGTTGGGGGTCTGGGGGTCGGGGAACAGTGAGCTTTTCAAGTCTTTTTCTTTTCAAGTCTCAATTTAAGGTTAACATTAACCTAACTTCATTCAGTATGAAAACAAAGCAGAGAAGCACATATAACGACTAAATTAAATGTATTTCCTTAAGAATTTAGTTGCTGTTCATTTGTTCATGGCTCATGTGTTTTTGTAAAAAAAGGATTTTAGTTGGAAGGGGCAGTTTTAGGATTCTAAGGGCCATAGATATTTACATTTTCACATTCCAGGATTAAGGCACTTGAACTTCTGAGCCTCTTTCCTCATCTGTAAAAATTAGGAGAAAAAGGTCTCTCATATCAGACTGTTGAATGGATTGTTTCATTTAATTTCCTTGGAAGATGTCAGTTCCAATGAACATATTGGAGGCTGTCCTTCACTACCATTCTTTTTGGTACCTAAAAGTCAAGCACATTGCTAAATTTTCCTGATAAAATCAGCTTCCAGGAAAGGTGATGTGTGACTGTAGGTGTTGTTCTGGCTGTGGGGTACCTCTGTGACAGGATCCTAAGGGTGGGCAGAGCTGAAGCAGTTGGGGACAGGAACCACTGGTGCATGAGGAGGAAACATCTCTACCTTAACTTGTTGCCTGCCCCACCCCAATATGGCAGAAACCTTACTACTCAGACATGTTCGCGCAGAACCTGCCTGAGATCACATCCATGTGAAGGGACAGAATCAAATGAGAAATGTTCCAACCTCTCCAGAGAAAAGTGACAGAAAAATGGCCATGCGACTATTCAATTTAGATGCAAAAAATAATTGCAAACCTGAAGAACCTCTTGCGTTTTACTCAAACTCTATTTTCTCTCTTTTTTCATCCTATTTTCTCCTTTTCATTTTCTTACCAAAACTTTCCAAGTCATAAAGATAAAATTTCTGACTTTCTAAAGTCATAAATAGACAAAATTCATTGTTAAAGCCTGAAACAATTCACTCTGACTCCCTTTAGTTTTCAAATACTCAAGAAAACCTAGTTTTCAATGGATAAAGGCCACCCTTTCAACCAAGTTGGGTGTCTCTGGAGCAAGGAATTGTGTTGATCGTCACCATAAAAATGCACAGGCAGAGGGCAGACAGGCAGATAGCTTTTGGGAGGCTCGTAGACAAAGGAGGTGTTATGTGTAATACAACCATTCACTGCAAAGGGATTGTTTAAGTGGAGATGGCTGGTCCACATTCACAAGAGGGAGCCTTCATACGTAAATAAAGGCTGGCTGCTGGAGAAACCCCTCCATCTGTTGCTGCCCACTGCCTGACTTTCAAGGCTCTGGCTGCACTCATTGAAAACACGGATGGATTTGTGCCCCACATGTTCACTTTTAGGAATCACTGAGAGGTTGTTTGTTTGTTTGTTTGTTTGTTTGTTTGTTTTTAGGATAGGGCCAACCCCAGCTGACTCCCTGAACCTCCAAGCCAGAGGAATAACCATTTGGGGGCTTTATAGCTGCTGTCGTCTTATGATCATTGATTCCTGATACCTTCCCTCACTGAATACCTCCCCCTATTTGGCTAGCTCTAGCCATAAATATGGCTAGTGATTTGTTAAGCTGCTAAGCTTCTTTTACCTTAGGGCACCATTCAAGGCGAGGCCTGAGTAGATCTCCTTCCTCTGAAGAGAGAAAAAAAATGAAATTGAGTATTGATGTGAGCTCTGGAGAGGGTACTGTTTTGGCCTTTGCAAGCCATGCCCTGCTGTGCTCTGAAGGTGCTAATATGTCTTCCATTTCAGTAATTAGTCAGAAAGAAGTAGAGGATCCTGGGCAATGGGAAACGTGCTGCACACAACAGTACCAGCCCCCACTTAAGCTTCCTTCTCCTTCCAGGCCGAGGCCAAACTCAACGCGTCAAATCAAAGGCAGACGTGGCTCATAATCACTAACATCACCGGAGTGTACACAAAAGTGGATCCTGAACTGAAAACTGTTGATAAGCTGACTTCACCCTTCCTCTCCATCTGATGGAGACAAGGCAAGTATATTGTTACCCCAGTTTTGCACCTAAAGGAAACTGAGACACAAATGTGCAGGATAACACATATAGTCTCAAAAAGAATAGCTAATGGACTCAACTCCCCACTAATAAATTAAAGCTCTTTCTGTTAGGTCATACGAGCCTGAAAATAGCCACCTGGCTCTTCCAAATAACCTCTGTGTCACCCACCGGACAATAAAACGGTGGGCGTAGGGACGGACTCTGAATTCACGTTTACGTGGCCTAACGCTGAATCACATTCATGATGTACTGTCACCAGGAACGAAGAGTTCTCTATTCATTTGCTGGAGGAAGACGGTGTATCACAGAAGTTGCATAAAGACAGAAACCAGAAATCAAAACTCTTTTCCTGTGGTATCCCTTCATACTTTTGATCAGGCCACCTGAACACAGTCACATATGAAATGTAAAGAATAAACTGTCTTCTACAGAAGGAGAGTTTTGAAAGTTATTAAGATTTGTGCAGCAAACAGAGATGATTCGTTTAAATTACTGAAGATTCTATTATTTAGCATCCGTTTATTCATACAATGATATTTATTGAACAATAAATGCAGACAGTGTAGTCCCATTTGATGCATTCTGGAACACCTGACTTTTATAGTGTGGGTAAATGAAGTTACTTAGCCCTGAGCCAGCTTTCTTCCAAAAGTTTCTAAATGAAAGCCAAAAAAGAATTAATAAGGATGTTGGAAGTCACATAAACACAGCTGAAGAAAACATATTGTCTTGATTTCAGCTTGAAATCTGTACTAAATTAGGAGTAGGAAGTTTAGCAGTAATGCCTCATTTCTTAAAACACCAATTGTTTTTAGGCTTTCTCACAGCACTATTCAATTTGTGGAATTAAAAAACTGAATACATTCTAAGCTTGCCCTAAAAACATAATCATATATCCAGAAGATTCATTCACTAATCTTGTTAGTTTGTCTCATATTCTGTTTTCTGGGTAGGCTGGCAACCATATTTATTTTACTAATAGTTGATACCAATATTATAAACAAAACATTGTTTTGAGATTTTTCAAAAATCCCCAATAACCTCTTAAAACATTTAGTGTTAAAGTACACTATGCAGATGTTACTGGAATAGTTTTAGGGTCCTAAAGATATTTTTTGACAGGGAACCCAAATCAGGATTTACATAATGGATTTTGGTCTTGTAAAAGGTACTCATAACTCTTGTTAAATTTCTGCTTGCTTTTTCTTTAATTCAAGTCCACCAAAGCTAAGAAATGGGGCTAATCCAAGATAAAAGTAGGAACAAAGTGATTAAAGTGTTCCTCTATTTTGATAAGGGCACTGGGTTAACATGCAAACGCCGCCTGTTGATGTCAGCATCCCAAACTAAAGATAAACATGGCTGCACTGCTCTTACTTCAGATTCGGGTGACATTTTTCTTTGTTAATGAGGATTTCTTTTTCTGCAAAAGGAAGAAAAGTTTTATCTAAAGTTTTATGGCCTCAGGCCAAGAGAGATCTTTTCTTCCCTCTCTGTTGCCATGCTTTGACAAAAATAACAAAATTCCTTCTTTTTCATATTTATCTTTATATTTTTGTTAATATCCTTTTACTTCTATTTCATTAATACTTTCGTACCTCCTACTTTTGTAGGGGGAAAGGAGTCACTTAAATTAATGTTTATTTTTAAAAATTAATGTTTATTTTAGCCCTTTCTCTTGAAATCCATACTGAACTGAATTCATGACTGTGAAAGGTACCAGGTTTCTTGGGACTGAAGTTGTTAGGTGAGCAAAGCTTTGTGACTATGTCTCTATGGACATTTAAAATTCATTTTCTTTTGTTTGGGTGAGGTTTACTTTACCACTGCCTGGTTGTTGAGTGGAGTAAATCCAGTCATTTGTTCTAAAAGAACGTGGTTAATATCCATGTCCTTGGACTTTAACATCAGCTTCAAAAAGATGTCTGAGTATACTAAAATCTTTGCAATAATCACTGGATCTGGATTCGTTTAGGGTATTTTGATGACCCCTTCTTCCTATCAAGAGAAACATATATGGTGAGAGATGATCTTCCCTTTTAGCAGAGGGAGGAATTTGTCCTACCTCAATAGTAGGATGGTGCCATATAGTGGAAAACCAGTGGAGCCAGGTATTAGAAGACTTTCTGACTCAGCCCTATATACCATTTAAGACCATCTCTCCTCCACCAAGAATCTTTTATTATTATTTTTCATTCCTTTACCATGTTTTGGAAAAATTAGGTCTGTCAAACACACAGTACTTACGAAGTAGAAAATTAAATCTTTATTTCACTTTTCCTTAATAAACAATCTCCACTGAGTGTATACGCAATCAAATGAATATTCCAGACAGCTCATACTAAGCAGCCACAAAGCAAAAAAAGTTGATGTTATAACTATCTTAGGTAGCTTGACTCTTGACTGAGGGTAACTGTATGATTTCTTTAGGCTTCTTGAAATATTTAAAATAGTCCTGATTTTCTATTTCTATATTCTCATACTCCACATGAACACAAGGCCCAAGGTTGGGAACCATTAGCTTCATTTATCTGAGCCTCAGCTTTATCTTCTTCAACATAGAGAAAAATCATAGCTTCTAGCCTTACTTACCTCATGGTTGTCATAAAAAATAAAATTAAATCATATGTGTTAAAGAGCAGCCATGTTTGTACTAAGTAATCCCATTCCTTGCCCACAGATTATTGGACCAGGAGTGAACACCCGTCTCATAGGACAAACTGAGTCCATCGGATCCTCTCTCATAAGGTTTTGAACTACAACACTCAAAATCTCATTAAGTGATGATGGGCACTTAATCTGAGAAAGGTCATATAGAGTCATTCATTCATTCCAAAAGTAGATACTAATTACCTGACAGAAATCAGGCACTGGATTGAGTCAAGGATAGAGTCAGAGTGAGCCAGAATGTATGGTAAGAAAAGCCAAGGTCATGTATAACACGCCATTATGGGGACCAAGAACTAAGAGACTACAAAGAAGCAGGTTGGCAGAGATGAAGGGAGAACTGATGTGGCAGAGAACACAGAGTGAAAGACCAGCTGGTGGGTTGCCTGACGATTTCCACCTTTCCTAAGCCCTCCCTGCATTTTCTGCTCTTAGGTTCTGTAATATTCCCTGATATCCTTTTTACTAAATCCCCTCTTTGCTTAAGCTTTTTTTGTGAGGCCTGGCTCCTTACAAGCAAATGCACCCTGGCTAAAAGAGGTGGCATTGTTAATTCTTCATGTAAACTAGAAACAATTTTTTTTAAAAATTACCTTAAAAGTAGAGATGTTTTAAGACCAAAAGCATTAAAGTTAGTAATCAAATTCAACTTTGTTCCTCCTCTCCTACTACTGACATTGTCCCCCAACTTCTCTCCCTGGAAAGTGCATGAATGGTTTGGAAGAGGGGGTTAGCATATCATTTCCCTGGGTCCCAACATTGGAGGGAAATGGGGCTAACTAGCAAGTGACCCAGCCGACAAATTCCATTTCCCAGCAAACACGTCTCCTCCAGCACAGACAGATTCTGATTTTATTTAAATCCTGCTCAGAATTAAATCCCAGCAACATCAAACTGAAAGAAGAGCTAGGGGTGAGATGGAGAGAGAAGAGGCTTCCTAACCTGATGCGTCCTAATGAAATGGCATGCATGGGGTGACTGCTAAGTGCCTGGAAGGGGAGGTGTCAGGGAGCAGCCCTGATGGGTTGCAGGCACCTAGGGGAGAAGCCAGAAAAGGTGGGGATTTATTGTGTTTGGTTGTCTTTCTGAACACATCTGTATTTGAATCATCTGCCCTTGTAACTAGGTCAGGATGCAGATTTTGTGAAGAAAGAAAGTCATAACCAATTCAAAAAGCTTCAGGGATTTTAGCGATCATGGTTAAAACGTTCCTCTGGGCTGACTTGCCAATAGGCCCTAAAAAGTGACAGATTGGAGTTAAAATCCCTTTTAGGTCATAATGAGAAGGGGAGAGCAGGCTTTAAAGTTGCCTGCTCACTCTTAGCACCTTATCACTCCTAGTCCATTGGCTGCTCCCCTTCCTAAGACTATCTCCCATTGTCTTAGGCTTCCAGTGTGATCATGCAATCATACGTATCTCTCCTAAAATTCAGGGATATGTCCAAAAAGTCACTCACATCTGAGCACAAATGACTGATGAGGTTACAGATGAAAACACTCCCAGAACCGTGCATTTTAACATAAGACAAAACTGACAACAGATGATCTCTTATTATAGGGATTCAAGCATCAGTAAGCTGCAGGAAGATACCTAGAAGGTGGGAGAGATCCTTCTGAGGTTAACGTGAAGAGCTCCACCTCTTCCAGTGAGGCAGCATCTGAGCAAACATCTAGTGACACTAGAACCTATTGGGTGCAGACAATGAGAATGACCAAGAATCACAGGAAACTGACCCCCTGGCACCGACTCCTTGCCCACCCCTCAGGTTGCCCATCATGGTGGCAATTTCCCAGAATTCCCCAGCAATTCATAAAGAAACAAAATCCCTGAAAAGCTTCGGTATCAGATAAGCTCTGGAAAATCACTAACTTTCAGATTCAGAATGCTGAAGGAAGCCAGGGAGTAGCATTAAAGTATTTTGTTGATGGTCATCAATTGTCAAAATGTAAAAGACCATTAATTATGAATGATGGAAGGTTCTCAGCAACACCTGGTCTTCCTCCTTCCCATCCATGTTACCAAGAATCCCATCTTCCCTAAGTGTTCCCCCATCTATATCCACACTGCCATCACTTTCACTCCACCACCCTCAGTAATACACATAGTGCTCTTATACCAAAATCAAAGCAAGCATGTTGCTAAAAATCCATCTGAGGTTTGAAGTTAGGATGAGGCAAGGGGCCAAAGACTATGGGGGGAAGAAAAAAGATGAGCTAGTAATTCACATGCACAATTACAAGAGTGATTCACAAAGCAGTCACTGTGCTCTCTGGGTTGTTGTTTGGTTGTTGTTTTTTTTAAGATTTTATTTATTTATTTATTTGACAGAGAGAGAGACAGCCAGCAAGAGACAGAACACAAGTAAGGGAAGTGGGAGAGGAAGAAGTAGGCTCCCAGCGGAGCAGGGAGCCCGATGCGGGGCTCGATCCCAGGACCCTGGGATCACTCCCTGAGCCAAAGGCAGCCGCTTAACGACTGAGCCACCCAGGCGCCCCTATCTGGGTTTTTTTGACTCATGAAAGCAGAATCTGTTTCTAAAGCAGAATAAGTCAGATCTTTACGATGCATGCTTTCTCACATAATGTTCAAAAATTAAGTCTATGCCTGCAAAACTGAAGTCTGTCACTGTAGTGTCTGTTCCCAATAGGGGATGCTACTTCATTGTTTAGAGGCAAACAGAATAATCCTTTCCATGATGATGATATTTGCTCCTATGTTCTTTGAACATACCTCCAATTGACTTAAGTCAACTGGTCAGGGGATTCACTCCATCTTGAAGGCAAGGTGAATTTTCATGATGTAAGGCCACGAGGAAGAGTTTCCAAGGAGAGGAAGTTATCAGTCTTTGAAAAGAACAAACATTGAAAGGAGACTTGGGTTTTGTTGTTTATTTACATGATGTCTAGTGCTAATGACTCTCAGTAGCTCCATTGTTCCCTGTGTATAAAGTAAGGCTATTTGAGGGTTCTTTGTGATAGACTTTGCTGCCCCTATCTTTACCCACAAGGTAAAGGCACAGTGACAGCACCACGTCCCTCTGGCACAGACTGCAGTTTGTTTCTGGATAACATGTTGTTATATCAAACTAATGTTATATCAAACTAATATGATGCTGCCCACTCCCTTTATAGGTCTCCTACATTCTGGTCGTTATGGACCCTCAGCTGGCTTCCTTCTTTACATTTCCATATTTCTCCTTGCTTAGAGTGTTTTTACAAGGAAAACCTATACAACGAGGGAAAACCCTGATACCATCATGTTTGGCACTACAACTGGTAACCACTGTGAAAACCATTTATAAAAAGGCTACTATTCCATTTATAATCTGCTTTCATGATTGCTTTTAACTAACTCGAGGAGTAGCTGCACTAAGGTAGAAAGGTTTGTGACCCATCTGTTGAGTGTATAATTTCCTTTTCATTGGCTAGCACAGCCCAATAAAAAAAATATTATTAGGTGCACTAACTCAATCAGCAAACAAATGACAGGCAGATGGTCTTCAAAAACAATACTGACCGTGAATGCCACAGAGCCAGAATGTGGGCCTCAGCTTTTAGGCAGCCTTTGTCTGAAAACACTCCACTGGGTTAAGTGATGCAAAATAAGACAGAAAGAGAGAGAAGCTGTGTGTAAATGAGGGAGAAGTTAACGGCTTCTAAAGTGCTCCATGAAAGGCTATGATAATTTTACTGGGAACGAAAAAAAAAAAGGCATCCTTCTTAAATAATATCTGTTTGTGATGGTGCTGAAATCCAATAGATCATATTCACATAATACTTCTGTTCTAAATCTTTATTTTAGTCCGATTTCATTTCTCCAAAGGGCCCTTTATCTGAAACAATTTTCTCAAGTTTTATCTAAGCTGAATGATGCAATTTGGTGAGTAAAAGCTTTTGTATGAGAGAATTTCACGGGGCGAGTGGAAGGAAGGAAGGAAGGAAGGAAGGAAGGAAGGAAGGAAGGAAGGAAATTCTAGAAGCTTATGAAAAATCAGTGAGGTCACAAACTGCTATGGGTAATTTCAAAGTTATGAAGGATTTATATATATCCTTCCATACAGAAAGAAAGTTTAGCACATTGCCTGTTACATAGTAAGCCCTCAATAAGTTATCAATGAAGAAAATTTGTGCATAAAATATACATACATTTTTATGTGTATCTATATATAAAATAGAGAGAGGAGGTTGATAATGGTGAGCAGAGAACTAGCTCCATGTCCTGGACAACCCACCATTCTCAGTGCATGAACTTTGGTTTGTTTGCTCATGAGGTTCACGATATGAATTCAGTAATCCACACACCTCTCATGAGTGGGGTATGCCTGCTTTCTATAACCTCTGGACTGATATCCCTAAAAAAAACAAACCATGTCTAGTTGACATTTAAAAAGCGTTTTGTTTTGTTTTGTTTTCTTATAAAAAGATGCACGCTTGAAGGAAAAAAATTAGAAGTACAGAAAAAAGTCACTCAAATCTCACCACCTGGGATAACTCTAATGTGTAATATATCCTCCTAGTATTTTTTCTTTACATTTTTACATATTTGAAAATGTTTTATTTTGCATTATTTTTTTACTTAGACTTATATCAAAGCTCTTTATAAATATTCTTTTAAATGGCTGCATAATATTTCACTGTTTATGTAGAACACAATTTTTTAACATGTGGTTTTTTTAAAGAAACATGTGGTAACCTCTGTGCTAGCTTTGTAAATTTGGGAAACTAATTTAACCTCCTGAGTCTCAGTTTTCTCATTTGTAAATGGATACCAATAAAAATACCTACAACATTATATTGCTCTGAACACTGAATTAAATAATTCATATTAAGAGTTTAGCACACTGGAGGCGCCTGGGTGGCACAGCGGTTAAGCGTCTGCCTTCAGCTCAGGGCGTGATCCCGGCGATCTGGGATCGAGCCCCACATCAGGCTCCTCCGCTATGAGCCTGCTTCTTCCTCTCCCACTCCCCCTGCTTGTGTTCCCTCTCTCGCTGGCTGTCTCTATCTCTGTAGAATAAATAAATACAATCTTTAAAAAAAAAATAAAAAAATTAAAAAAAGAGTTTAGCACACTGCCTGATACATACTAACCACTCAATAAAAATTATCAATGATGATGACTTGGGCATAAGAATTCTTGTTCACATTTCAAAGAACTGACTTAAGAGAGATTCCTAGATATGAAATTAAGGACAAAAGATTTGAATGTACATATGATCTTAATATATACCATAAAATTCTTTCATGTATATAGTAACAATTTATGCCCAACCAGCAATATATAAGTAGCCATTTTATAAGGCTTTACCTATAGAGAACAATTTTTTTAAAAAACTTTGCTTAATAGGTTAAAATATCGTATCACTACAGATTTGGTTTCCCTGTTAAAATGCAGATTTTGCATTTCCAATTAACCCCCAGGTGATGTCGATGCTGGTTCTCTTGTCAACCTACTCAGTTATTGGGGGTATTCTGTACTTGATCCTCAAGCTATCAGAGCCCAAGAAAAGCATCTCCCTTCATTATTTTCCATTTTTACAGGGAAAGAGCTGCAGATGGGATGCCACCAAGAGAAGCCAGCTAGCTGCCAAGAGACCTCCCAGAGTGTAAATGTCCATGATCCATGGTCTGGAAATGGTAAGGTCTGCAATTTTCCATTATAGTGACTGATGTCAGGATTTTGATCACCAGTTATCAGTTAGTTTTGGTTATATAAGTCCACTGATACCCTAGCATCTAACAGTTTATCTGCTATGATCGATTAGCTATCATCACAGATCTCTGGGCTTACTACCCATTACGACAATAACTATGCCTAGGTGATTAAATGTTATCATGTGCCTTCTGTGTTCCAGGGAGCCCCATTCATGGTAGCATGCAAATGAAGCTATGAGTGAGCCTCTCTAAGACACTGGAGGCGTCTCACCAGTGAATTCCACACTGCTTCAGGGAAGGTAATGTCCTCCATGGCCTCCCAGAAACCAGAACAGGGTGGTGGAGTCTCTGTTCTCACACATCAATCCATTCTAATACTCCCACCTCCCTGGGCTTCTGGCACCTCCTGCAACAGCTTGCCAGTGCAGTCCGTGGTCCCACCCCATCATCATGTCCCACCATCAGAGAGCCACACAGGGTCATGGTAGGAACATTTCCAGGTGTCCTTGCCAGTACCCTGAACCTCAAGAGCACCATGAGTGCACCCATGTCAATAGATTTTCTTCTTTCCAGCTACAGACTTTATCCCCATTCCCCACCACCCCTATCCAACATGATATCTGTTCCACAAATGTTATTCAGATTCATGAATGTTAGGCAGGATGGGCAGGTCTTTGGTGTTTTGAACACTTCCTCATAGAATAGGGACAGTACTTTCCAGTTGGAGCTGTGCCAAAACCCAACATTCTTTCTTGGTCTAGAGACAATGAGGGAAGATAAGGGCAGATCATGAGCAGGGTAATGACACCTTGTAAGACATTTGCCTCAGATGAGGCCTCTGCAGGGTCTCCAGACAAGGGGAAGCTGGTATCTTATGCGAGGGGAGGGGGCTGTTTCTGCCAGGCTAAAAGATTCAGGGGAACCTGGGGAGTTAAGATTTTCAGGCTTATCTCCCAAATATTCTGAAATCAGGGTTCAAGATCCCTCTCTTCTACTATAAGGCCCTGACTTTCTCATATAAGATGTGTCAAGGTGGGGCACCTGGTGGCTCAGTCAGTTAAGCGTCTGCCTTCGGCTCAGGTCATGATCACAGGGTCCTGTGATGGAGGCCCACATGGAGCCCCTCATCTAGACCTGCATTGGGCTCCCTGCTCCATGGGGAGCCTTGCTTCTCCCTCTCCCTCTGCCTGCCGCTCCCTTGCTTGTGCCCTCTCTCTCTCTTTCTGTCAAATAAATAAATAAATAAATAAATAAATAAATAAATCTATCTTCAACAACAACAAAAAGATCTGTCAAGGCCGTGCGTTCAGTGTTCTCTGCAGTTCGTCTACCCTTACCAGTAGATCCTGGACATGATTTTCAGTGGCTAAAAGAGATAAGGATCTCCTTAATCATTGCTATAGAGGCCTTCTGACTTTCATATCATACCTGATATTTTTTCTTTTCAAAGCTTTTAAAGGAGTTAACAAATGCCAACCAACTATACAATTCTTATGGTTATCAAAGCCTCTATAACACTCAAGTGCCACAGCCCTACATAAGCCTGCACCTCATCTCAATCCACTCTAGGTGAGTATCCGAGTACTTATGAGGCTATGATCACCACTCACTTACAATTGGCAATGGGGTTTTTGCTACCATCTGACTAGTGAGGGATCTTAAAAATCCCACCCTAAAGATCTGTGTTCTGGGAACTTTCCCAGTACCAACTGTTTTAGCCTGAGGTCCTCTGAAAGTTCTGCCTGAGACAGATAGTTTATTAAGAATGTGATTCCAGGGTCAGGTATGTTAGGACGAGGGGACAGGGAAGGAAGAAAAGCCTACACAAGGATGTATAAGTGTATTGGCCACTACTATAAGCTACTGATTCTCAGTTCCATGGGAGCATCTGAGGATTCTTATAAAATATGTGTTTAATCTGTCAGCCCAGATGGTGAAATGGGGAACATGTGTCCCTCAGTTTCCATCTCTTGTTGGTCAGGGGATGCCCTATAGGTATTAACTCCCTCCCACTTATAGGTTGTGTAAGCATAAGTACTGAGCAGGTTCCTATGAGCATCCAGGAAGCCCTGGGGAGTTTCCCTTGTTGGTATAAAACCCAACAGAAAATGGACAACTCCATTATCTTCTTTAGGTAAATTATCTTCTTTAGGTAAATGGCATCTACTGTCTCCATACATTTTCTGGCATTGGTCAGGATAGGAAGAGTTGATAGAAAGTTAAAAGTTCTAGGTTTTATTTTTAATTGTATGTACATTCGGTAAAATCTGTCTGCAAAGCTTATGATCCATTTTTCCCTGTTCTAGGTCTCGCCCTGATAGGAGCATTCCTTTCATCTTTTAAAAGGCTCAGTTCTGCCATGATGATTCATACAACCCTGGCCTGGTTGTGTGAGACTTTTAGTAAATTTCAGGGTTTTCTTTGAAAATTTCCAACTGAAAAGGCCTTTAGCCGAGGTTAGAAGGTTCTCTTTTAAAAAGGGAATCCAGGGGCGCCTGGGTGGCACAGTGGTTATGCGTCTGCCTTCGGCTCAGGGCGTGATCCCGGCGTTCTGGGATCGAGCCCCACATCAGGCTCCTCCGCTATGAGCCTGCTTCTTCCTCTCCCACTCCCCCTGCTTGTGTTCCCTCTCTCGCTGGCTGTCTCTATCTCTGTCAAATAAATAAATAAAATCTTTAAAAAAAAAAAATAAAAAAAAAAAATAAAAAAAATAAAAATAAAAAGGGAATCCACTCTGCTTCCTCTACATATTTATTCCACTAAAAGTGCTCATTCCAAATTAGGGAGCATCCTTCTTCTTTCTTTCATTCTTTTCCTGTCTCAACCTTTTACTTCTCACTAAATAAGTTCTATCACTCTGGACTATGTGTCCTTTTAGCATCTCAGGCTAAAACAAGACAGTCGAGCAACGAGAACATTTAAGTCATCATTACTCACATCTAAATATCTATTATTAAAATGTGCACAGGGGAAAAATCATGTTTAATTCCAGAAATTTATAAGAACAAATGTGGGTACTATCAGAATATTCATTAGGAGAAGGAGAAAAATAAAATGGGCCTGGGAGACAGATTTGTGAAGTGTGGATGTGAGGAGCCAACACATGAGCCTGACGCCTCTGAGCGTTAACACATGGTCCCTCCATCAAAGGTCTGTATACGCAACTCAGCTGCTGGACTGACAGAAGATTTGGGGTTGTTAACACACACTTCATTAAAATACCAGCTAAGATCCAAGTTCGAAATCCCACAGTTTGTGTTAGTTGATAAAACTCAATTGCTTCTAATTACTGTTAGTGCAGCTTTAAAATAATATTTTGTTATAATAAAGGATTCAGTATGATGAGTGAGAGTTGGCCCACTGAACTGGAAACACCAGGCCAGAGGGAATGTGTGCACACACAGGTTTCACCACTCTGCCTGACTTGTTTTTCTGAACATTTTCTAAGCATCCAACAGAGAAAAAATGACCAGTCTTCAAATGGGTTTCAAAAGGGCAACTTCAGCCTTAACTGTTATTTGCATCTCTGATTAGTCACTGCAGCTTAAGAGGTGGAAGACTGAGTTGAAATGAGACAGGCAGAATTGTGGCTTTCCAAGGCTTTTATGGAGCATGCACCAAAATTAGCCAGCACCTTCTTCTTTCATATTTCTATTTTCTCCCTTCACTTCCTCCTTAAAAGGTTGTCAAGATTGGCACGCCTGATAAGATGAAACATCTTCAAATATTGAAAGTTGTTGCCCTAAGCATTAGAGAAAGGGAAATCTTCTCTCTCAACAATCTCTTCCACTCACTGTAATCCAGGAGCGCTGGTCTTCTGAAGATTTCTCAGGGAGCCAAGCAACTTCCCACCTCCTGGCCCTCATACTTGCTCTTGCCCCCAGTGCTTACTGCCTTCATCCCACCCTTCTTAAGCTCCCTAAGTCGTAGTCAACCTCTGTGTCTCATTCTAAACTCTAGTACGGATGGACATCTTCCTGGATGGTCCACATTTAAGTCAGGCCTCCATTGCCATCACACCCTGCACGTCTCCTTCAAGGCACTTTTTTTAAAACTGATGAGCACTGGGTGTTATAAGCAACTAATGAATCATTGAACGTTATATCAAAAACTAAAGATGTATTATATGCTTTCTGATTGAATTTAAATTTTAAAAAACTGTGATTATTTGCATATTTGCTTAATCGGCTTTCCTGTTACACTTCAAAGCATGGGCATTTCTTTTGTCCTGTCTTTTCTACAACCATATCCAAAGTACACAGGGCACAGTAATTGATACAGGCCCAAGTAAATGATAACAAAGACCAGAAAATTGAAGTGATTTTTACAAGTATTGGGGAAAAAAAGAATAAGGTACTCCTATGGAGACATTGGCTAGAAGCAAGGTAAAATGTTTGGTGAAACACCCCTCACTCAACAAGGAAGAAAGGAGAATCTTCTTATCCTGTTGGCAGAGACCTCAAAGGAATCTATAAAACCCTCTTGGAAAAACCCAGGTTTATATACTGACTAACCATTCTCTATCAGGACAGACAGTCCTAGTTTTCAATCCTGTCACACATGAACAGCTGTCCCAAATTGGTCCATACCTGAAATTTCTCTACTTCTCTCCAGGGACTTCTCTATTTGATTCATGCACAGTCATAAACTCCATCTTAGCCCTGAGTTCTCACATCATACTTTAGAGATAGGTCTCAGGCATAGATCTTCTCCTTCAACCTTCTAGCAATTGAAAATAAAGATGATGGTGAATAATATTCATAACAATAATAATAAATGTAATGGTGAGGTGATATCTTTTAGCTGACCAGTATCCATTCCATCTTCTCTGGCAGTAACTTCCCGATATCTTAGGTGGGAATAACAGTTCCCCAATAATTCCCAGTGGTTCTCTCTCCTCTCCTGGCTAGATGATTCGGTTGCTCACTCCTTATAATTTAAATCTTAAAAGTAACAATTAGAAAATGGTTTGCACTCAGCCATTCCAAGAGAAGCACCCTGGAAAGACAACTGGGGAAATCCTTCTTCCTAGGTTCCTGCCCCCCACCTTGAACTGCCAGAGTTTACTTAAGCAGTCAGAGTCCGTTCCTATTAGTTTCAACAAAAGTTTCAACCAAAGTATGCTGATACAGTGATTATGAAGATGTAATGATGAAGACAATAATGATGAAAACAAATACGTCATAAGACTTCACAGAAATCTTCTATACTAAAGCTCAAGTCATTCTAAAAGTATGACACTCAGTCATTCAGATAACTTCTCTGGAATCAAGTAGTTCAAACTTAAATCAGTTAACATACAAAATACTAGTACACCAAACAATTCTATAAAGATTGGATTTATAATATAATCTAATGTCTATTATTTGGCCTAATACTGTTATTTAACTTTTCTAAGCATTTATTGGATCAAAGAATATTTTTTCCATAAAATTATCTCACTAAGGAACTCTCTATTAATATTCATATTGCAAATTTTTCCTTATTTAAATATTTGGAAGTTTTTTAAAAAGATTTCTGTATAAAAATCATCAGCTTTCATAATCATTGTTAATTACTATAGTACTCTTATTTCAATAACATGCTTTTATACATCAACTGAATAATAGAATGTTATGAGATAAAGCCGTTCAGAAATATTTTTTTTATTTTTTTTAATTTAAATTCAGTTAACCAAGGTATAGTACATCACTAGTTTTTGATATAATGTTCAATGATTCATCAGTTCAGTATAACTCCAAGTTAAATCTTGAATGCTTACCTATATTTGAAATTGTATATTCACAAGCTGTATTAGGCAGCTATGCTATGTAAGCAACCACCCCAAAATTCAGTTGCTTAAAACCACAATTACGTAGTGTTCTTCGTGTATCTGTAGGTCAGCTGAAGATCAGCTGATATAGGCTGGGTGACTGATGCTAGCTGCAGGACCAGCTGGACTTGGCTCCTCACTGCAGCTTGGGCTTAGGTCTACTCTCCAGGTGGGCATTCTGGTTCCCAGGCTGATGGAGCAGCAGCTGCTCAGGAGCTATTCTCACGGCAGTAGCAGAGCTGGAAGACGGCAAGCCCAACTGCGCAAGCACATTCCAAGCTTTTCCCTGTATCACAACCACTGACATCCCGTTGTCCAAAGCACATCACATGGCCAAGCCCAACAGTGATAGGGAAACGACATAATATTCCATACGTGTGGGAGGAGAGAGGAGTGAATTTTCCTGAGTAGTAATCCAAACTATCACATAAATTAGCAAAGCATCTGAAAGAAACACCTTCCTTAGGTAAATAATACTATCTTGCTGACTAGATGTGATGGGAACTTATTTGATGAGGGACAAAACCCAAGATATCAGAAGTGACATTGAATTTCGTATTTAGTTAATTGGCTGTCCAAAATCTAAGGCCAAAACTAGAACGTTTAGTCCACCCTGACCTAACACGCACAGTTGCACAGCTTTGGAGTAGCTCAGCTGGAGGCCTAACCCAGATTCTTAGGACTCAAACCTCATGTTCGTCAGCACTAGCCAGCAGTGTTCCACCATGAGTACCATGTCTTCATTTTGAAAAAAGAAAAAGTGAAGCACAGAACATGGAAGCATTAAATATTTCCTATATGCCAGGCTTTGAGCCAGAGGTTTATCCATATTATTTCATTTTGTCCTTAAATCTCATGAGGGCAGGGTGATTTTCAGAATTTACAGATAGGAATATAATCATTCAATAAATTTTACAAAACTTACTTTTCTAAAGACAAGCAGGTAGAAAATCTAAATTTTTGAAACTAGCCCCATCTGACTACAAAACACATGCTTTTCTATTAAACTACACAGGAGCATCTATCTCAAAGTATTCAGCCATCAGGACTGAAAGCTAGTACCTGAACCCATGCATCTTGAACCAGTGATTTTTGTTATTGCTTCAGCAACCATATTTCCAAAACCATAAGCTTTGTTTTAATATATGGTTTAAAAACCGGTCAAAATATTTGAATTTAGGATTCTTCAACACATCTTGGTTGCCATAAATATATGACCTGCCTCCTTATTAATTCAACTACCATCTGTGACTTTTTCAATAGGAGGGAAGGATAAGCCATACACCTTATTTCAAATGTATTGTCTTTTACCATCAAGAAAAAATTTATATTGAAAAGGTGAAAGAGGTCTAAGTGTTGATCAAATCTGCTTGTTCCATTGTCCCCATATGTGGAACAATGTTGCCTCCTGTCACTGGTACTACTACTACTACTACTACTAATAATAATAATAATAACAACAACAACAACAAAGTATGCTTTTAGGAATTCTCAGTCCTTAGAATTTAATTAGGATTCTTTTAATTGACACATTAACAATTTCTTTCAGGTCACTGTATTTGGATAAACTTTATAATACATTCTTCAAGAGAAGGCATTTTTGTAAAGCTTTTAGCAAGGTCAGCACTATGAATATACCTTGTTTTTCAAAATATAAGATTAAGCTCCTCTATAATGTTCTATGCTCAATTTACTGAACTCCATGTATAGAAAACCTCAAGCCAAAGCGTTGGCTATCCTTCGGATAATGATTCATTGTGAATTATACTATCTTTTGATTAATTGAAATTAGAATGACTGCATCAAAATAAAAAAAAGAAAAAAGAAAAAGAATTTGTTATCCCAACTTAAGATGATAGGATAGAAAAAATAAAGTAACTGTAAGAAATGAACAATTTTCCCACCTTTACCGAGGTATAATTTACAAATAAAAATTGAAACTCTTGTGAGGAATAAAATGTAATAGGAGGGACAGTGTGCCACTTCTGAGCCTAGGCCTCCAGAGGCCTTGCATGCTTTGGCATTCTCTTTTGGAACCCTACCCAGACACCCATATAACCAAGCTTGCACTCGCCTGCTGAAGCCATGTGGCTCAGGGCTTAGCCAACCCAGCTGAGGCCGTCCTAAACTAACCAGTGTTCAGTCAACTTGGCAGCTGACTTTAACCCATGAATGAACCCAGCCAAGACCAGAAGAAGAATGCAGCTGAGCTCAGCACCATTCTTGGCTTACAGAATTGTGAGCTATATAAATACTTGTTTTAAACCACTAAGTTCTTGAGGTAGTTTGTTATTCAGCAAAATCTAACCAATTAAAAGAGAGCTAACTGATATAGGACTCAAGGCAGGGAACTGGATTAGGTAGGGGTTTAAAAAGAAAAGAAAATATATGAGACAAATGCGAAAGAGTGCTGACATTTGTTGTTCTAGGTGGTGGGTACTTGTGTGTGTGTTTGAAGTCCCCCCCAAAAATATTTTTTTGCGAGGAAATCTAAGACATTACATATACAATTTAGAGAGAGGCAGGAGAGACCTTAATCAAGACTAGAAATCCAGAAGCTATAAAAGAAAATGTGCATATATTTGACTATATAAAAATTCAAAATTTGGGGTGCCTGGGTGGCTCAGTAGGTTAAGCATCTGTCTCTTGGTTTCAGCTGAGGTTATGATCGCTGGGTCATGAGATCGAGCCCTGCACCCGGCTCCACTCTGGCCTTGGAGCCTGTTTAAGATTCTCTCTCTCCTTCTGCCCTTCCCCCCCATCCTCTATAAAAATCTTTTTAAAATTCAAAATTTTTATGTATCAAAGAAACCATGAACAAAGTCAGTGAACAAAACCGTGAACATTGTTTTAAGCAAAGCAAAACACTAACACAGGTATGATGTTTATGATACACAAAAAGTTTGTGCAAGTCCCCAGGAAGGACATAAACAACCCAACAGAAAAACAGGCAAAAAGCATAAAGAGGCAATTCACAGAAGAACCAATTCAAATGGCTATGTAACACAGAAAACAGTCTTCAAACTAGTCAGAACAGTGCAAGTTTAAGTAAGAGTAAGATAGCACTGCAGACTCACTATATTGGGAAGAAAAGAGGTTTTACTGTTAAGATGCAGGAAAAGGTTAAGATGCCCACAAGGACGGCTGATTAAAATGTAAATTATTACAGTTTTTTGGAAAGCAACCTTTCAAAAATCTTTTAAAATTATACACACACACACAAACTCAGAAATCCCACTCAGAATAGTCTCTTTCAGAAAGATAAGCATCAATACAGAAGGATATTTATTACATTATGTAATTCTTCTTAGTGACAAGAAAAAAAACAACAAACATAAATTGGAGAAACAGGGAATGTCCATCAACAGAGAATGGCTGACATGTTGCAGTACATTTTTTCTATTAAAAAAATGAATTAGAAATATACTTGGATGCAATACTTTATTGGTGAGAGACAATTATCAGAGATAGAAATGTTTAGATAATATTATCTCACTTAAAAAAAAAGAAACAATGTTCCAAAACACTAAACATATATATACATGTGTCTATATATGTCAGTGTATTTGTATATTATTATACGAAAATGAAACAAAATGTAAGGAGATATGCTGGATTGTTAAAGTGGGTTACCTCAAAATAAGGGGGTATGAAATAATTTAAGGGAACAGAAGGAAGAAGGAACCAAAAGGGAAAAAGAAGAAAAAAATACACTAAAAAGAAGTAATGTAACGAAATCACATTCACATATTTATGTGCATATATTTATGTACATTTTTCTGTACAAATATATCACATTCTTATGAATGTACATATAAACAAATGCATGGGGAAAAGCCTTTAAATTAATTGCTTTAGTGAAATTAACCTTTGTTCTTCTGGGTTGAATAGTGTCCCTCAAAAATTCATGTCTTCTCAGAACTTCAGAATGTGACCTTATTTGGAAATAAGGGCTTTGCAGATGCAATCAATGATGCAATCTTAATGATGAGGTAATACTGGATTAGAATGTGTCCTAAATTTGATGACTAGTGTTTTTATAGGAAGAACATTTAAAGACACACAGGGAAGAAGGCCATGTGAAGACAGAGTCAGAGACTGGAACGCTACCATGAGCCAAGGAGCGCCGGCAGCCACCAGAAGCTGGAAGACGGAAGAAAGGACTCTCCTCTAAAGCCTTTGGAAGGAGTGAGGCCCTGCTGACACTTTGATTTTGGACTCTAGCCTCCAGAACTGTGAGAGAAAAAATATGTGTTCTTTTAAGCCACCAAGTTGGTGGTAATTTGTCACTGCACAACTGGAAAACTAATACAACCACAGTACATAGATTTTATATGTTTGGCAGTGTGAAAACCACTGATCCTGTTTCTATCTCCAGATGAATTTACAAATAACACAGCCCCTGCTAGATTGTAAATTCCATGTCTATCTTGTCCTCCCACATACTGGCACGTAGTAGGTACTTAATTAATACCTGCAGAATAAGTGAATTAATAGATGAATGAAAAATATACATAGTTCCATGCATTTAAATTTTGAAAATAATTTGGTTTCTATGTGTTCAAGTTTGGGGCCAGCTCACAAGAATACATTTTGTTTCTGACCAAGCTCACTGGCTTTTATTCAATGTTTAGTGTTGAATCAAGACTCAAGGCCCAGTCTCTCTGAATATAGTAACTGTGGGAAAAAGTAATAGCAGTAGGAGGAAGAGTAGTAGTGGCAGCAGAATCTAAGGAGGAAATCCAACACTTTCATCTGCACACTATGCTAGTCTTTTCACGATCCCTTTACATAATTTCTCAGCGTTATCAGTAAAGCTGAAATAACCTCGCCCCAGGATATCCACCAGGACTGTTTTGATTAGCTGCTCCCACCAGACCTCTTCTCCAAAAACTAACCTTGTGTTGTGTTGCATAATAAATTGTTACGGAAACCTTTCTAGAACATAAAAGTTATTCTGGTGTCTGACTGAAGGTTACTGTAAGCATTCTGGAAGAATTTCAAAAGGAATAGAAAGGCTGAGCAAGTGAGTAAAGTCATTTCAGAGCCATTCTTGAAGGGTAATGCCAGCATTCCAGAGGGATTTCAGCGCTCAGCTAGAGGGCGGCAGAATTATTGCTGAAGTATTCCTTGTGGAGAGCTTTAACCTCATGGCCGAAGTGTATTCAAAACAATTCTGCTGCAATAGTAAAAAATATATATCCATGCTGTGCATTCCCAGAAGAGCATTCTGGCCTCCTTCTTCACATGAGCCAGAACTGAAAAAGAGCTGAGGGGGTAAATTGGTAAAGTGCTACCACAGGGATTTTACTCTAAATACTGGTTGGGGAACCCCATGGTCCCAAAAGTTTAGAGACATTAGATGTTTTACAGGGCATGTGCCAAAATGAATAATTCATAGGGAAAAAAAACACCCCTAACTCTATCCAGGTAAGATTATACAGTAAAGTAAGAGAAAATAGCCGATAAAATTTTCTTTGCTCCATGGTCCTTCTTCCAAGCCCCTAAGTTAATCCTTCACGTGTACCCTGTGCATAGCACTCTGCTAGGTATTGGAGGAAAGCGTGATTGCCTCTCAAGCTAACTGAGCATGCAAGACATCCATATATTCAACAAATATTTATTTAACCCTGAACTGTTAGGTGCAGAGGAGCTAATGAGCTTCTGATAGGACTTCCTTCTTCCAGTGCTATTCCTCTCCCATTCCCAATCTAGACAGCTCAAGCCTCCTGCCTGTCACCTCCAGAGGTCCTGTGCGTTGAGAACTTTATCTTGCCACCCTATCTCCTGCCACTCCCTCCCACTCATATTGCCGCAGCCAGTTTCTCCACCTGTAATTCCTTCCCCTCAGGGCCTCTGCCTGGAAAACCCCTTTAACCCACCCCACACCTCTTTACACAGCACTGTTCTCCCCACCCTTTGGGTCTCAACTTCAATGCCTCCTCCAGAACCCTGTATATAAAGTATACACACCCTTTTTATAAATCTCTTTTATCTTTTTCACCTCTTCCCCCCCCTCAACTTACTTGCCCTCCGGCAAATACCAGTTTGTTCTCTGTATTTAAGAGTCTGTTTTTTGTTTGTTCATTTGTTAAGTTTTTGAGATTCTACATACAAGGGAAATCATGGTATTTGTCTTTTCTATCTGACCTTTTCACTTAGCATAATACCTTCTAGGTCCATCTATGTTGTTGCAAATGTCACAAGCTCATTCTTTTTTTTGTTGTTTTTTTGTTTTTGTCTAGGTTCACATTTTTTCTCCATAATTAAATCCTACAATAATATATAGTTTACCTCACATTCACAATATGGCAAAATAAGTCTGCCCACAAAATAAGAAAGCAACTTTTTTCTCCTTTTAAGCCTTTCTGTTCTTTATTTCCCATTTTTTACTTAAATTCAATTAATTAATATATAATATGTTATTAGTTTCAGAGGTAGACTTCAGTGATTCATCAGTCTTATATACTATATATATAATATATAACATATAATATATAATATGCAGTGCTCATTACATCTCATTCTTTTCTATAACTGAGTAATATTACATTGTATACATACAGTATATTTTCTTTATCCATTCATCTATTGATAGACACTTGGGTGGTTTCTGTATCTTAGCTATTGAAAATAATGCTGCAATAAACATAAAAGTACATATATCTTTTCAAATTTGTGGGTTTTTTTTTTTCCTTTGGGTAAATACCCAGTAAAAGAACTACTAGATCATATGGTATTTCTATTTTTAATTTTTGTTTTCCATAGTGGTGCACCAATTTACTTTCCCACCAACAGTGTATAGGGTTCCCTTTTCTCTACATCCTCACCAACACTTGTTATTTCTTGTCCTTTTGGTAATAGCCACTCTGACTGGTTTTGATTAGCACTTCCCTGATGATGAGTGATACTGGGTGTCTTTTCATGTATTTGTTGGCCATTTGCATGTCCTCTTTGGAAAAAAAATGTCTATTAAGATGCTCCGCTCTTTCTTTAATCATAGTGTGCATTTATTTATTTATTTTGGTGTTGAGTTGTATGAGTTCTTTATATATTTTGGATATTAACCCCTTATCAGATATTCATTTGCAAATATTATTTGCAAATATCTTCTCCCATTCTGTATGTTGTCTTTCTGTTTTGTTGATGGCTTCTTTTGCTATGCAAAAGATTTTTATTTTGATGTACTCCCAATAGTTTTTTGGCTTTCATTTCCCTTGCCTGGGGAGACAGACATATCAATAAATATGTTCCAAAGACTGATGGTTCTTGAAGGAGCTAAGATTCCTTTCCAATCTACTCATCCTACCCTTTCACCTCAAGAATTCAAGTGATGAAGCAGAAAAAGCCTCATAAATACAGAGAACAAACTGATGGTTGCCGTGAAGGAGGGGATGGAGGATGGGCAAAATGGGTGAAGGAGAGTGGAAGATCGAGGCTTCCAGTTGTGGAATGAATAAGTCATGAGAATCAAAGGCACAGCATAGGGAATATAACCAATGGTATTGTAATAGCATTGTATAGCGACAGATTGTAGCTACACTTGTGAGTACAGCATAATGTATAGACTTGTTGAATCACTATGTTATACACCTGAAAGTGGTGTAATACTGTGTGTCAACTACACTTCAATTATAAAAAAAAGAATTCAAGTGATGATATGGGTAGGTTAAGTCCAAAGATATTAGCATACTTACAGTGCCTAAAGTATCAGCAAAAATAATATAAATAAATCACTATTGGGGCAAACACTCTCTTTCATCTTTATTTCTTAGGATGATCTACCATCTGAATGTTAAAAACATAGGTGACTAAGGTCCGAACATAGGCCTAAAGAGAAATAAATCAAAAAGATTGCTCAACCATCTTGATCCCAGTTTCAGGGCTGCCTACTCCAGGCTAAGGGAATCACATGATTCTGTCCACTACAACCTGTACCACTAGAAATTATTCTTGGTTTAAGGCAAAAGAGTGGGAGTTTGGGGCAAACTGAGAGAGACTGTTGGGGGCATAACCTCTTCATATCATCCTCAAGGTCTTTATATGGCTTTGGTGGTTGTTCTTTAGTTTGGAATGAGGATCCTGCATCCTGAGAAAATATCTTAAACAACCATCAACACAACTTTCCTCCCCTCCCCAAAAGATTTGTTGGAAATTAAATAGAAAAAATAAAGTTTATTAAAAATCTGATGAAGGTGATAGTCTGTATGTGGCAACAGTCACAGAGTGAATGGAAGTCTCTATGACCATTTCCAAGGAGCTGCATGGCCAGAGAGGACACATGTTGGGAGCATAGATTTTTTTTTTTTGAAATGCAACAAAAGATGGTATGAAGTAATTAAAAAATGGTAGACTGCCATGTAGCAATACAGTATCTCTTGGTAACACCACAGATTTTTGGCAAAGTTGTTAACCTCAAAAAGTTCATGAGTAGGTTTCTTATTTTTAAAAAAATCTTGGCTCTTTCCATAGTTTGGCTATTGTGGACATTGCTGCAGGTGCCCCTTCAGATCACCACATTTGTATCTTTGAGGTAAAGAGCCAAGATGTCCATCAAAAGATGAATGGATAAAGATGTGGTATATATAGACAATGGAATATTACTCAACCATCAGAAAGGATCAATATTTAACATTTACATTGACATGGGTGGAACTGGAGGGTATTATGCTGAGTGAAATAAGTCAATCAGAGAAAGAGAATTATATGGTTTCACTCATATGTGGAATTTAAGAAACAGCACAGAGGATCATTGGGGAAGAGAAGGAAAACTGAATGAGAAGTAATCAGAGAGAGAGAGACAAACCATGAGAGATTCTTAACTCTAGAAAACAAACTGAGGGTTGCTGGAGGGGCGGTAGGAGGGTGGGGTAACTGGATGATGGGCATTAAGGAGGGCACGTGATGTGATGAGCACTGGGTGTTATATGCAACTAATTATTGAACTCTACATCTGAAACTAATGATGTACTAGTTGGCTAATTGAATATAAATTTTAAAAAATCTTAAAGGGGTTAAAATTTTTGAATTTGCTGGGATAGAGCTCAACCAAGAGGGCACACAAGAAAGCAGCCCAGTGACAGAAGCACCTGGAGGAACTACACTGCAGAATTTGCACTAATCAAATCAAAGGGGCCAGACTTGTACAGACTGTGATACTGGGTTTGAGTCAAGTTTACCTAAAACTTGAAGAGTCAGGGAAGGTCAAAGGACATTTAGGTCAATTAGCAGGGTCCCCACCTGGGTTTTGCATCCAAAATACTCAGCTGTCTCTGGATTTAATCATCATTCTAGAACGGGGAGGAGTGGACCTTCTCCAAAATTGCCAACCTCTGGATGTAGAGAGTAAGTTAGCACACCTATCATTATAGAGTGACTCAGTTCAAGCCGAGAAGTCTCTTAAAGTAGCGAGTTTTCCAAGTGATGAAGTAGCCAGTCCATCACTAGTTACAACAGTGCAGTCAAGCATTTGAGAGTCATTGATTCAGGACACCATACTTTTTCTCCAACACAGGTAAGCGAGAGTTGGTTTTATCACCTGATAGCATCTAACTTTATTGGGAATCATCTATCTCCAATTATATTTCACTAATGTTTATTAAAAATGCAAATTTTTGAGCCTTGTATGGGACCTAACTGAATGGGACTTTCTGAGAGTGGGGTCTAGGAATCTTTATTCCAAAAGGCAATTCAAAAATTCCTAAATTCATTGAAGTTTGAAAACTACCATTCTCTCCTTCTTTATACACCCACTATCAATCTCACTTCCTATAGCCAGATACCTAACATCTGCCAGATTCTTCAGTTTTCCCATTCTTTCTCTATTGTTGTCACTAATGCAGACTCTGTCAAAGTACGCATCCTCAAAATGGTGACATTGGGTAACTGGCCTTAAACGATTGCAAAATGGTCTCTATAACCTAATGTTCCTGCACCAAAACCCCCAGTAGCAAATATCTGACATTTACCTCCCACTGATGGGTTATAAGCAACTTACTATATACATAGGACTTTGGCCCTCAGACTTGGCATATCAATAAATATTCAGCACCTACCATGTCCTCAGCACTATACCACAAGGATGAACAATATGCTAAAATATCCTACATTCTAAGAACCATCTCTGTCTCAACTTACTTAAAATTTAGTAATAGCGTAATAGTAGTCTGAGTTAGTACAAATGTATAATAAAGTAGAACCAAAAAAAATGACAAAAGTAACAAAATAATTTGGTGGGAATGTAAAATTATGCAAGCTCTATGGAAAATAGTATGCCATTTCCTCAAAAAATTGAAAGCAGAATTACCATGTGATCTGGTAATCCCACTTCTTGTATATACCCAAAAGAACTGAAAGAAGGATCTGAAAGATATTTCCACAGCCATGTTCATAGCAGCATTATTCACAATAGCCAAAAGGAAAAGCAACCCAAGTATCCATCCATAGATAAATGGATAAATAAAATGTGGCATATACATACAATGGAATATTATTCAGCTTTTAAAAGGAAGGGAATTCTGACATATGCCACACCATGGATGAACCATTATGCTAAGCGAAATGAACCAGTCACAAAATACATTATATATGTAAAATGCTATGTAATTCTACTTATCTAGAGTAGTTAAATTCATAGAAACAGAAAGTAGAAAGGTGACTGCCAGGTGCTGGTGAGAGGGGAAATGGAAAGTTGTTTACTAGATATGGGGTATTAGTTTTGCAAGGTGAAAAAGTTCTGGAGATTGGGTGTAAAACAATGTGAATATACTATAAATAAATTTTGTATTAGGTGTATTTTTTCAATAAAAAAGTAATAATAACAAACAATTTGATTGCTGTTTGGCTTCTCTTGTTGCCTTTGTGAAAGCCCTCCACATGTCAGACAGCTGCCCTTCCTTACATGGCACCATTTTGCCCAGACAAAGCTACAGCTATTTTCCACCAATGTATGGATGACCTGGAAAATCCCTCACCTGAGATTTAAGCAATGATTCTCTCTGAGCTCTCAATTCGATTGTTTTCCTCCTGCACAGGTTGAAGAGCTATCCTCATGGGTTCCTGCTAGTGTCCTCCCCCAAGCAGGCTGCAAAGAAGAAATGAGATGGATCAGCACTTTAAAACGTTGAATGTCCTTCAAGGACACACCTTGCCCCCAGAGGCCATCATGAGAAAGGTAGGTACATTAATCATCTCCCCTGTTGGAAATGAAGGAGAAGAAATAAATAAACAGCCCATCATCATGATCAGGTATCAAAGGTTTGTTTTAGGTCATACCCCCATTAAAACAAATTTCAATGCTGTCAGGAGCAATGTCATGAATCTTCTGTACTTTTTTTCATGAGTAATTCATTGCTGGAAGGAAGCATCCTCCCTATGAGATCCATAATGAGTACCCTGTCATTTCTCTACCTTTCCATTTTTGGTGATCTCAAAGCAAGCCTAGAAAAGTGTCATTTGTTTACTCCTGCATTAAGTGCCTCTGCCTTAAATAAATACTAAGTAAAGTTAATGTAACTGGTGAGAAAGTCAGTAACTTAGGAAATACTCTCAGCATTTTGTTCTGTTTGTGTCATGGGGGTTTATCTTTTTAATGTTGCTACTTAAATATTTTAAAAAATAACTCATCTTTTTTATGCATCTATATGGAAATGTTCAAAAATACAGACAACCAAAAAGATGAAAACAAGCATTCCCTCTCCTACCTGTCCAGTGATAAGTATTAGCACCTTGGTATGTACCTTACAAAATCTTTTTTTCAGGTACACACACACACATACACACACAAATTTTGGAAAAATGAAACCTTGTTGCCCATTTGACAGGCAGAATTCTGAGATGCCCCCAGTATATTCCGCCAGACATCAGAGGTGTCCCAGAGATATGGCACTGGCCTCTAGGAACTCCAGGAAACTGTGTGGAGGGGTAAGCACAAATCCATGCCAAATCCAGGAAAATAACCCCAAAAACATATTCTAACGATGTAGCATCAGCAACACCATCTTTATGCATGAAAGATAAAAAATTGTTTTGAATCCTTTAAATGGATGAATTACAGAAATTTTTTTAAAAAAATTTTAGACATGTGTTCCCCTTCCCATTCCAGGAGGTAGTTTAGGAAAAGAGCCTATTGTCTATTTAAATCAGTAATTCTTTAGTTAAAAAAAAAAAAAAGAAGAAGAAGAAGCCAGGGACCTGTTGTGGAGAAAGTAAAGTTATGGTTGTTGGGTTGGAGGACAAGTATTTTTGAGTTTGAAATTCTTTAAATAGGCTCTGTCATTTTTACTTATGTGTTTTTAAAATATGGTAGCTCAACTCCCACACTATCCTGCTGCCCAAGGTCTAGCCAATAGCAAAGAGAATTAAAATAAAAACTGAATAAATAAACAAAATTCTAAATCCTCATTCTATGTGAAAAACAAAACAAAGCCAAAACTGACTCCCCCCCCCCTTCTAACAGAATACCCAAAAAAGAAAATTTTTCTCACACTATTAAACCCAGTCATCATTAG
>NW_024426996.1:16334935-16349938 GCF_017311325.1 Ursus maritimus | reverse complement strand
TTTGCTAGTATATAAAAAAAAAATTTAGATAACTTGTCTCTTTTCTTGAAAATAGAATGATTTAAAACCCAAGGAAAACTATGTTAATGCCTGAAAAATTCTGATTCCTGACAAACTCTGGTTTCAAAAGAGTTTATTTTTATTTTAACCACTATTATTGTTAACAATGAATAGATTTGATATATCTCATTGTTTTGCATTTCCTTTAATTATGGAATACACATTTACATTAAAGAGATCATTTTCTCAATGGATTTATTTCTAAAAAGATTTTACATATATATATATGTAATATATATATATTTATTTCTAAAAAGATTTTACATATATATATGTAATATATATATATATTACATATATATGTAATATATATTTATTTCTAAAAAGATTTTACATATATATATATGTAATATATATATATATTTCCTTGAGAAGAAACCTCTGACCAAATTAGAGTAACTAATACTGTATTTTCCTTCCTGCTATAAACAACTATAGAACAGGATAAAATACATGAAAGAGCTCTTTCAGATACTGGACAAGAGTCAGCATATGACTGTGATCTTGAAAGAAAGGAAGTATATCAACTGAACCCTGCAGGAACCCTGGAGTTCTTCCTAGAAGCACTTTCATAGTTAAGTATAGGGAAGCAGAAAACGAGTAGACTATCATGGCCTCTCTGAGTTGAAGAAATCGAGACTAGAATTCAGGGAGGTTGAAGCAGCTAAGATTTGTGGGGCACGGCATTAAAAAATAAAAAACTGGGGCGTCTGGGTGGGGCAGTCGTTAAGCGTCTGCCTCCGGCTCAGGGCGTGATCCCAGCGTTCTGGGATCGAGCCCCACATCAGGCTCCTCCGCTGGGAGCCTGCTTCTTCCTCTCCCACTCCCCCTGCTTGTGTTCCCTTTCTTGCTGGCTGTCTCTCTCTGTCAAATAAATAAATAAAATATTTTTTAAAAAGTAAAAAATAAAAATAAAAAAAGAAAAAAGAAAAAACTGTCCAGAAAAAAGAAAAAAAATTTTTTTCTAGATAATGTATATAAAGATTCACTCAAGTCTGTTGCTGAGCATTAAGCTATGCTTATACAAGATAAAACCCTATGAACCAAGACACTGTCTGAAGCCAAACAGTTGCCAGAATTCATGTAGGCCTGGGAGATGACTGAGTTCGGACAAGCTAGAATGGAAAGTCCCCATTGAACATCTGAGGCATTCAGTACACACCCCAGAAGAGCCATGCCTTAGAAGTAGGACTAAACAAGCTCGAGAATATGAGCTACTCTAGATTTGCCCTATCAAAACTTTAAACAATCCTCAAAAGGATCGAACTGAACAGCAAGTGACTTAACTGCCTAGGAGAACAAAGCCCAGCAAACTTTAAAAGAAAACAACGAAAGCCAGGTACTCCTCAAAATAAAGTTTATGACTTTCAGCACCCAATCAAAAACTATGAGGCATGCCCTCAGAAGCAGGAACATGGGATCTAAAACCAGGAGAAAAATCAGTCAATAAACATGGAACCAGAAGTGAATAAAATTAATGGCAAAGAACTTTTATTATTGTATTTATTATTTATTATTATATATTACATATAAATATGGTCAAAGGAAAACAAACATGATGAGGAGAAAAACTACAATATACAAAATGAGAAATGTTCTGTGTGATAAAGAGTCAGTACGTGGGATTAACAGAAATTTGGGCACTGTAGAAGAAAATGTCAGTGAATTTGTAGACACAGAAATATAGAAGTTAACTAAACTGAAGTTCAGAGGGAAAGATACTGACAAGAAGTTAACCAAACATCAGTGACCCAAAGGGCAATATAAAGCCACACATAAAGCTGGAGTCCCAGAAAGAGAAAGTAAAAAAGATCGGAGGAGAAATTTTTGAAGAAATTTTTTCCAAGTTACATGAAAACAACAAATCCATAGACTCAAAAGTTCAAGGTCTCCTAAGCAGGATTTCACAGAGAAAACCACACTGAGGCACTTCATAAGTAATAAGGAGAAAAAAGTTTAAGCCACCCTATATATAAGGGAACAAAGATAAGAATGATCACAGACTTCTCAGAAATAACATAAGCCAGAAGATACTGGAATAGCATTATTAAAGTTCTGAAAGGGAAAAAAAAGCTGTCAGCCCGGAATTTCATATCCAGCAAAAAACCTTGCAAAAATGAAAGCAAACCACAGCCATTTTGAACGGCTAAAAGAAAGCTGAGAGAATTAGAACTACTAGAATTTGAACTGCTCCTGAACTACAAGAAATACTGAAGGAACATTTTTAGACTGAAGGAAACTAATTGCAGATAAAAACGTTTTTTTTAAAAAGTGGGAGAGAGAAGCATTATGGTCTGTATGATGATCACAGGATGTGGAATCCTGATATTGCTACTTTTGGGTATTTTTTTCCTCTGTAAAATGTGTATTTGTAAAATGTGGACAGTTATACCTGCGTCACAAAGGTGTTGCAAAGATTCAGGGAAATAAGGTAGTCAAAGCCCTTAGCAAACTGACTGTAACATACCACGCACTCAACAAATCACAGATATTAGTATTTTGTTAATATTTATTAAACGTACCAAGAAATGACTGTTAATAACTCCTGATGAATACTTTCGCACAGAGCAACATATACATAAAAAAGAGAACGGCTGTTTAACATTAAGCTTTATAATTTATCTTTGAAACAGGTAGGTGATTAAATATCTTAGCATTATTAGTGTTTTGCAGTGTAGGAAACTGAGAAGAGAAGAGCTACTGAGATACAAGTTACAAAGAACAGTTCATAGGTGAGAGAGGAGGATTCTCCACTTCCAGATGAAAAATCCAAACTTGTTGGTTTGTAATAAAAAAGCTCATCATATTTCTGACTATTAGGTGAATCTTGGCCTTCCATTGTACATCCAGAAGAGCTATCAAAAAATAACTATTTACAGGGGCGCCTGGGTGGCTCAGTCGTTAAGCGTCTGCCTTTGGCTCAGGTCATGATCCCAGCATTCTGGGATCAAGCCCACATCGGGCTCTCCCTGCTTAGCGGGAAGCCTGTTTCTCCCTCTCCCACTCCCCTTGCTTGTGTTCCCTCTCTCACTGCCTCTCTCCCTGTCAAATGAATAAAATCTTTAAAAAAAATAACTATTTACAATTTTTTTCTTGATTCTTAACATTGTTTTATTAGGAGTCATTAGGAGAAAAAAATTAAGTAGCTAAATGTGTTATGGTTCTACAAAACAACTGATGCAATGGATATTCTCAAGTAACAGCATTAAAGACCAACATGCACGTGGAAAAATAAGGAAACAAATTATCTAAATTCTAAGTAAATACAAGGATGGATCAAAAGTCTAGCATAGTAATGACTGTAGTATGACTGGAATCCAACTGCCTGGGTTCAATTCCTATTCCACGCCCTATAAGCAGTGTGGCCTTGGGAAGCTATGTAACCTTTCTCTCATCTTTCAAATGGGGGAAACAATAGTATCTATCTCATAGAGTTGGTGGAGGATTCAATCAGTTAAGGGGTAATACGTATGGCATGCAAGCATTTGCTGCTATATTATATAAGCAGTGGTAAGAGCCTTAAAGAAAAGTTACAGACACTACTTACTAATAGTGACACTGTATACATTCATTTCCTGAATGTCTTTCCAGTTTGAAGTTGTTTTCAACTGCCTAGGGATAAAACATCATTGCCACTAGTATTACTCCTAGCATTTTAACATGAAACATCAGTTTAATTTGTTTGTGAAGAAAGGAAAGCTCCTTCCAGTGTAAAGTCCCTAAGGAGCTCAAGACAGCACCTGGAGTGCAGCAACTACTAATGTATAAAGAAGACAATCCCCATCCAATGGCAGTAGCAAGCTCTGCTCTAATCATTCAGCTGAACAAACAAAACCCAGGATTTAGTTATTTTCCCAGAAACTAGATAAACAGCCACTTCCTTCTTAGTGTCTCTTTTTAAACTAAGAAGGTCCACATCTCTCCTAATCATCACTTCACTCTGTATTTCTATTTTAAAAGTTGCTTTTTCTAGATTTTCACTATTTTAGGCCAATAAAAAATGTTACAGGCAAATACAGTATGCTCTTTAAATAATATATGAATGTAAGTAATATACTGTTGTTTATATATAAATTTTAAGCCACAAATTTACCCAACAATCTATTTGGAGTCAGTGGCACATGTTAGACATTTTTGGTTATATTGACAGAAACCCATTCACTGAAGATATTGGAACTGGAACAGGCTTAGAATGTGGATAGCTCTGAAGATAAGCGAGTTTATACAGTATCTTTCCAGAATCACATGGTTTCTCCCTGTTTCATGATGTCTCTTTTCTCTCTACACATCTCATCTACTCTTTTTATTACCACCTGACTTCTGCCTTCTGATAGTTTCCATTCCCTTATAACTTTCACTTATACATAAGCCACTATGGGTTTTACCTTACTTTATCTCTGAATTCACCATTTGGTTTAAATCTAATTATCTTCCTTGTTCAAATCACCACCCCCACTGCTACTCCATGTATGGGGTCCATGAGTGGAGCAGCTTCCATCAGAAGGAGTGTGAGCAATTAGGCATGAGAAATATATCTAGTAAATATACTCAAAGAAAATAGGCCACAACCAGACAACATTCAGTAATGAACACTGTTTACTTGGTCTGTCCACTCTGAGAACTAGGGTCTTGAATACAAATGCTGGCTGAGTTCATGTTGGTCAGATATTTGATAGGATTATTTTTAGCCTAAGACTTAATAAATGCATCAGAATGGTCCAAGCTCAGAATTGCTGAAATCATACCTTGAAACAAATTTATAAACAATTCATTAAACAGAAAATTTAAATCTAAGTATAGATGCAAGCAATAGCTGCAAATAATATATTCACATAGCTACAAAATGGTCCCAGTCTCATTTAACTAATCTATTCCTGAAACCTTGAGTCCTTTGGGCTTTGTAAAATTTCTGCATACTGTCATATTTCTTTTGCCATTATTATGACGGTGTGCTGTGAATCTGCTGACTCACACTGACATCCCTAAAAGTTCCTATTAGGCTGACCACCTTCATGTATCTGGGTTATGTTAACTGAAGTACATCCTTAATCTCTGAGATGGCAATTTCTTAACAGTTGCCCTTTAAGCTTTAATTTTATGAAATATATGCTTCTCTAGATATTTAATGCCCTGTTCAGTAATGCAGAGAACCATTCAAATGATGCGGATATGCCTAAAACATGCCTTCTTCCTCATGTTGCTGTAAAATACATGTCCCTAAATTGCTTGGTTTTGTTTGTTAATTTTATAATTATAATTTAAATTTATATCTTTCTTTATGCTGCTATAGTTCAAACTTACAAAAAACTTGCAAAACCTGTGCAGAAGAACTCCCAAATTCCTTCATCTAGATTACCAAATTGTTAACATTGTACTACATATATGACATTGATATATATATATGGCATTGATATGTATCATATATATGTTGGTACGTTGAAATATATATATACATTCATTCAGTCATTCATATAGATTCATTCACTCTCCTGTCAATGAACATTTCAAGCATTTTCTCTTTTTCTTGGCTATTATGTAATATTGCAACACCATCATTCTTACATGTCTCTTTTTATACATCTACAAGAGTTTCTCTAGGACAGCAGTTCTCAAAATATAGTTCACAGACATCTGGGGGTCCCCAGGTATTTGTGAGGTCAAATTATTTTCATAATAACACAAAGATATTGTCTGCCTCTGTCACAGTGTTGATATTTGTACTAAAGGTACAAAAGTAATGGTGGAAAACACTGCTAGTGATTTATCAAAGCACTGACAACAAAAGTTGTCATTATATTCTTCACTACCACATACTTGCAGATTTTTTGAGTGCCAGCTTCTTTTTAAAATGTCTTGCTAAAACTTTAATTTTATTAATTCTATTTTTAACTATCATTTCATTTATTAATAAATTAATAGATTGCAAACCTTGAGTACCCAACTTTTTTAATATTCTGTGCAATGAAATAAGAAGGAAACATGAAGCATTTCTGCTGCATGTGAAGTAAGGTGGTTACCTCAAGAAAAAGTGCTATGCTATTGTTTGACAGAAGAGCTGAGCTAGGTGTTCTTTTCAAGGAACATCATTTTCACTTGAATGAATGATTGACTAATTCAGACTCAGATATTTGACAAACTTGGATATTTGAACAAATAGAGTTTGTGACTTTGGGGAAAACAACTGACAGTATTTGTTGCCCATTCTAAAACTTGAAATTTCAGGTGAAATTTAGAATTTTGGAGAACTTGTATCTGGCACCATGAGCTTGACAGCTTACCAATGTCTACAGACTTTGCTGATAAGATATGTAATGATATTAATGACTGTAATATTTCATATGGTGTAATACATGTAATATTTGGAATATCTATAAAACTCAGTGAATGAATATTTTCCAAATGACTAATACATGGTGTTACACAATCATGTATGGGCCAAAGAGCCCCTGAAAGTTAAGATAGGGTGACAGAATTAATAAAAAACAAGATCCATCTATATACTAACTATGAGACTTATTTCAGACTTAAAGACGCATGCAGATTGAAAGTGAGGGACAGAAAAGCATTTATCATACAAATGGAAATGATAAGAAAGCTGGGGTAGCAATACTTACATCAGACAAAACAGACTTTAAAACAGACTGTAACAAGAGACAAAGAAGGACACTATGTAATAATAAAGGGAACAATCCAACAAGAAGATATAACACCTGTAAATATTTATGTACCCAGTATGGGAGCACCCAATACATAAAGTGGCTAATAAAAAATATAAAGGAAATAATCAATAGTAATACAATAATAGTAGGGGATTTTAACACCCACTTATATCAACGGACAGATGATCCGAACAGAAAATCAACAAGGAAACAGTACCTTTTAATGACACATTGGACCAGATGGATCTAATGGATATATTCAGAACATTCCATCCTAAAACAGCAGGATACACATTCATTTCAAGTGCACCAAAATAGTTCACATGTTAGGCCACAAAACAAGTCTCAAGAAATTCAAAAAGATTGAAGTCTTATGAAGCATCTTTTCTGACCACAATGCTGTGAAACTAGAAACCACAAGAAGAAAGCTAGAAAGAACACAAATACATGGAAATTAAATAACATGCTACTTAAATAAATAAATAAATAAATAAATAAATAAATAAATAACATGCTACTAAACAATGAATGGGTCGACCAAGAAATCAAAGAGGAAATCAAAAAATACATGGGGACAAATGAAAATGTAAACACAATGATCCAAAATCTTTGGGATGCAGCAAAAGCAGTTCTAAGAGGGAAGTATATAGCAATACAGGGCTACCTCAAAAAGCAAAAAAATCTCAAATAAACAGCCTAACCTTACACTTAAATGAACTAGAAAAAGAAGAACAAACAAGACCCAAAACTAGGGTTGCCTGGGTGACTCAGTCGGTTAAGTGTCTGCTTTCAGCTCAGGTCATGATCCCAGGGTCCTGGGATCGAGCCCTGCATCAGGCTCCCTGCTCAGTGGGGATACCTGTTTCTCCCTCTCTCTCTGCCTGATGCTCTCCCTACTTGTGCTCTCTCTCTCTCTCTCTCTGTCAAATAAATACATAATAAAGGCCATGTACAAAAGACCCACAGCTAATATAATCCTCAATGGGGAAAAACTGAGAGCTTTTCCCGTAAGGTCGGGAACAAGACAAGGATGTTCATGCCCACCACTTTTATTCAACATAGTACTAGAAGTCCTAGCCACAGCATTCAGAAAAAAAAAGTATCCAAATTATTAAGGAAGAAATAAAACTCTCATTATTTGCAGATGACATAATATACATAGAAAACCCTAAAGACTCCACCAAAAAACTACTAGAACTGATAAATGAATGCAGTTAAGGTGGCAGATACAAAATCAATATACAGAAATCCAATGCATTTCTATATGGTAATAATAAAGTAGAAGAAAGACTTTAAGAAAACAATGTACATTTACAATTACAATTGCACCAAAATTAATAAAATACCTAGGAATAAAATTAACCAAGGAGGTGAAAGATCTGTACTCTGAAAACCATGAAATACTGATGGAAAAAATTGAAGATGACACAAAGAAATGGCAACATATTCCATGCTCATAGATTGGAAAAACAAATACTGTTAAAATGTCCAACCTACCCAAAGCAATCTACAGATTTAATGCAATCCCTATCAAAATAAAGCAACATTTTTCACAGAACTAGAACAAATAAGCCTAAAATTTACATGGAACCATAAAAGACCCCAAATAGCCAAAGCAATCTTGAAAAACAAAACTGGAGGTATCACAACCCCAGATTTCAGGATATACTACAAAGCTGTCATAATCAAAACAGTATACAACTGGCATAAAAATAGATATATGGATCAAGAGAACAGAATAGAGAGCCCAGAAAAAAACTCATAATTGTATGGTCAATTAATCTTCAACAAAAGAGAAAAGAATATGCAACGGGAAAAAACAGTCTCTTCAACAAAAGTGTTGGGAAAACTGGAGAGCTACATACAAAAGAAACTGGAATACTTTTTTTTACACCATACACAAAAATAAACTCAAAATGGATTAAAGACCTAAATGTGAGACCTGAAACCATAAAAATCCTAGGAAAGAGCACAGGAAATAATTTCTCTGACATCAGCTGTAGCAACATGTTTCTGATATGTCTCCTGAAGCAAGGGAAACAAAAGCAAAAATAAACCATTGGGACTACACCAAAATAAAAAGCTTCTGTACCGTGAAGGAAACAATCAACAAAGCTAAAAAAGGAACCCACTGAATGGGAGAAGATATTTGCATATGACATATCCGATAAAGGGTTAGTATCAAATTATACAAAGAACTTATGCAACTCAACACCAAACCCAGAGGTAATACAATTTAAAAATGAGCAAAAGGCATGAACAGACATTTCTCCAAAGAAGACCTACAGATGGCCAACAGACACATGAAAAGATGCTCAACATCACTAACCATCAGGGAATTGCAAATCAAACCAGAATGAGATAATCACCTCACACTTAACAAAATTGCTAAAATTAAAACACACGCACACACACACACACACACACACACACACACGAAATAAGAAGTGTTGGCAAGGATGTGGAGAAATGAAAACCCTCATGCACTGTTGGCGGGAATGCAACCTGGTGCAGACCCTGTGGAAAACAGTATGAAGATGCCTCAAAAAACTAAAAATAGAATTACCATATTGTCCAGTAATTCCACTACTGGGTATTTACCCAAAGAACATGAAAACACTAATTTGAAAAGATATATGCATCCCCGTGTTTATTGCAGGATTATTTACAATAGTCAAATTATGGAAGCAGCACAAGTGTCCATCGATATATGAATGGAAAAAGGTGTGGTATATATACATATGTATATATATATAATGCAATAGATATATGATAGAATATTACTCAGCCATAAAAAAGAACAAAATCTTGCCATTTGCAACAACATGGATGCATCTAGAGACTATAATGCTTAGTGAAATAGTCAGAGAAAGACAAATACCATATGATTTCACTCATATGTAAAATTTAAGGGAAAAAAAAGAAAAAAGAAATAAACTAAAACATAGACCCTTAACTGTAGAGGACAGATGGTTACTAGAGGAGACGTGGGTGGCGGGTTGGGTGAAATAAGTGAAGGGAACTAAGAGTATACTAATCATGATGAGCACTGAGTAATGCATAGAATTACTAAATCACCATATTGTACACCTGAAACTAATATAACACTGTATATTAACTATACTGGAATTGAAATATATATATTTTTAAAAGAGTGTAAGGAGCTTCAGAAACCAAAAAGTTTATAGACTGCTTCTGCAGGCTCTAAGTCTGGAAATGAATTTGTGATGCTGTAGGCTATGCATAGCTTCAATATTACTCATCAATGTCAAATTCTCCCCATTCAATCTTGAATTACTGTAATTCATCTACATCTGCAAGTTGAGAGATGATAGCTTAATTGAATTATCATAATGCTTCCTTGGCACAGACTAATTAGTTATTAAACAGAAATTGTTTAGGTAAATTTTGGATACTATTTAAGACAGCTTTAAAATAATTCTGTCCCACTAAATGTCATATAATTTTATTATTAAATTTAAAAATTCAAATAGGTTCAAGTCTTTTTGGATAAGTATACAGGTTAAATGTATGCAGAGATGATAAATTTCATTACACTATTTTATTAATAATTAAGTCAAACAGGTATTCTAGACAACCAATAAATTGAAAATACTGTATATTCCTCCTGTGTAGCTACAATATATAATTATTCAGGGAGGCTATGCACTGATTAAAAGAGGTGCAATGATTAAAAACATGTGATCTATTACCATGTAAAATAGGTTTGGGATTAATTCTACAACTGTTTGATATTTAAAATGAGTGTGTAATTCAGTATACTAAAGAGTTTTTATGTATATATAATAGGAAACGATTTTAGATTTCTTAACATTAAAATATAATGCAAGAAGGAGATAGAAAGAAATTATATTAATCCTCCCAGAGCAAGACATTATAATAAGCTGAATCATACAATTTTTAATTTTAAATTTATGGGTTAAAAAGAATGAAAGCCCTTGGGATTAGATGGAATAAGATAAGATTACAATCCCAACAGGGAACTTTTGGAGATCTTTTCTACAGACATCATATGATCAAGACCTCATGAAAGAAATGGCCTTTCAATCACATCTTCTGAAGTCATAGAAAATTTTATCATGTCTCGTGTATAATGAAATGTTAATGTGATTTTTCTTGACTGATACAATTCTAAGTGAGTAATTCATTTTCAACACCAGTTCTCACTCATTATATGACTGATTTAATTTGGTACTTATAATTAGAGCCTGTTTTTCAAAATGGCAACTGAATCCATAGGAGTAATGAACCTTCACATTTATAGGAGTTTTCTTTAGAGAGTAATAGTCACTGGACTCTGTATTCATTGAATTGAACTTTAGGCAGATATAGAAAAGAGTTATAGATAATTCTTGATTCATTGGAACACTTTCCCTTAGTCTTTAACTCCACTTTAGTTTCAGAAATTACGTGAAAATATTTAAAGTATTTTTCTATGTGAAAATTTTATTCATTAAGGAATTTATAGTAGTGGATATATATATATATCAAGTTTACGTCAATAAACAGCCTAAAGTACTGGCAGAGATATGCGTTAGCTAGACACATTCATCGTAAATTGGCACCTGAGATTGCAGCCAGAGAAAAATTATCTAACATTCAAAGACCAATTATCCATTCAGGACCTCCAGAGTGCAATGCAGACATATGAGAGGGAAGTTTACACACACACACACACACACACACACACACAGAGGAAGGAATGACTCCACCCCACTCCTTTTCTTCAAGTTCAGTCTTGCAGGTTTATAGTTCAGATTTGCAGCTATGGCCTCAGAAATCTCACACAAACACACACACACACACACACACACACACACACACACACGCAACTGAGGAAATAAAAACATTCAGGAAGCCACCCAACCTGGAAAGTTTCAGAGCTCACCTCCTGTGGAATTCTGTAACAGTAACCTAACTATTGACAAGTTGGCCTATAAGCCCTGAAAAGCTGTTCAGACTGTCATCTGTGGTTCTGGCCATATTGCAACAAGGCTGAGTAAGCCAAGAGCTAGAAACGAGGTTGAAATACTTCCCCTCCCCTTCTCATCTCCTTTTTTATTCTCTGGGTAAACAGAAGTAGAAGAAGGTTAAATAATCTTTTTTAAAATGCCATTGCCTTTGTTCTAATTTGCATCTTAAAATAATCTTGAAGAGATAATATTAATCATGGAGGAAATGATAAGAAACCTGGAATACTTTGTGCAGTATCTTGGTATTCAGAGCTCAGTTTCAACATCACCCTTCAGGGGCCATTCTTGACCACCCAATCCAATCTCCATCACATCATCCCATATTAGTTTTCTGCAGAGAAGGTATCAACATTTGATAGCATCCTTATTTATTGGTTAGACAGTAAGATTAGTGTAGACCTTATAAATGCAGATCCTGAGTCAGGCTGCCTGAATTGGAATCCTGGTGTTCAAGGCCTTGGTTTCTTCCTCTTTAAATTAGGAAAATAATTTTACCTACATCACAGGATTTAAGAGAGGACTGCACTAATTAATGAAAGTAAAGTGCTAGATTAGAGGCAGCACAGAGTGAACACTTGATAAATGTGAACTTTCATTCTTTGGTGTAACTTGTTTGCTTTGGTAACGAGTACCTAGAATGGTGCCTGGAGCACACATGAGACTTACAGTAAATAAATTATTAATTAATAAGTCTCCATTAGGGTTTTGATATTTAAACCCAACTCAACAGTGGGCATCCTTGTCATGTTCCTGATCTTAAGGGAAAGGCTTCCAGCTTTTCCCCATTGAGAATGATATTTGCTGTAGGCTTTTCATAGATGGTTTTTATGAGATTGAGGAATGTACCCCCTATCCCTACACTTTGAAGGATTCAACATAGTACTAGAAGTCCTTGCAACAGCAATCAGACAACAAAAAGGGATAAAAGGTATCCAAATCGGCAAAGAAGAAGTCAAACTGTCTCTCTTCTCAGATGACATGATACTCTATATGGAAAACCCAAAAGAATCCACTCCCAAACTATTAGAAGTTATAGAGCAATTCAGTAATGTGGCGGGATACAAAATCAATGCTCAGAAATCAGTTGCATTTCTATACACAAATAATGAGACTGAAGAAAGAGAAATTAGGGAATCCATCCCATTTACAATAGCACCAAAAACCATATGTTATCTTGGAATTAACTTAACCAGAAACGTAAAGGATCTATATTCTAGAAACTATAAATCACTCTTGAAAGACATTGAGGAAGACACAAAAAGATGGTAAAATATTCCATGCTCATGGATCAGAAGAATTAACATAGTTAAAATGTCCATCCTACCCAGAGCAATCTACACTTTCAATGCTATCCCGATCAAAATACCGATGACATTTTTCAAAGAACTGGAACAAATAGTCCTTAAATTTGTATGGAACCAGAAAAGGCCCCGAATCGCCAAGGAACTGTTGAAAAGGAAAAACAAAGCTGGGGGCATCACAATGCCGGATTTCGAGCTGTACTACAAAGCTGTGATCACAAAGACAGCATGGTACTGGCACAAAAACAGACACATAGACCAATGGAACAGAATAGAGAACCCAGAAATGGACACTCAGCCCTTTGAGCAACTAATCTTTGATAAAGCAGGAAAAAACATCCGGTGGAAAAAAGACAGTCTCTTCAATAAATGGTGCTGGGAAAATTGGACAGCTACATGCAAAAGAATGAAACTTGACCACTCTCTCACACCATACACAAAGATAAACTCCAAATGGATGAAAGACCTCGATGTGAGACAGGAATCCATCAAAATCCTAGAGGAGAACATAGGCAGCAACCTCTACGACATCGGCCACAGCAACCTTTTTCATGACACATCTCCAAAGGCAAGAGAAACAAAAGATAAAATGAACTTGTGGGAGTTCATCAAGATAAAAAGCTTCTGCACAGCCAAGGAAATAGTCAAAAAAACTAAGAGGCAGCCCACGGAATGGGAGAAGATATTTGCAAATGACACTACAGATAAATGACTGGTATCCAAGATCTACAAAGAACTTCTCAAACTCAATACACGAGAAACAAATAAACAAATCAAAAAATGGGCAGAAGATATGAACAGACACTTTTCCAATGAAGACATACAAATGGCTAACAGACACATGAAAAAATGTTCAAAATCATTAGCCATCAGGGAAATTCAAATCAAAACCACACTGAGATACCACCTTACGCCAGTTAGAATGGCAAAAATAGACAAGGCAAGAAACAACAATTGCTGGAGAGGATGTGGAGAAAGGGGATCCCTCCTACATTGTTGGTGGGAATGCAAGTTGGTAAATCGTGGAAGGAGCCGAGATGCCCTTCAACAGATGACTGGATTAAGAAGTTGTGGTCCATATATACAATGGAATATTACTCAGCTATCAGAAAGAACAAGTTCTCAACATTTGCTGCAACATGGACGGCACTGGAGGAGATAATGCTAAGTGAAATAAGTCAAGCAGAGAAAGACAATTATCATATGGTTTCTCTCATCTATGGAACATAAGAACTAGGAAGATAGGGGAAGAAAGGGATAAAGAAAGGGGGTGTAATCAGAAGGGGAATGAAGCATGAGAGACTATGGACTCTGAGAAACAAACTGAGGGCTTCAGAGGGGAGAGGGGTGGGGGAATGGGATAGACTGGTGATGGGTAGTAAGGAGGGCATGTATAGCATGGTGCACTGGGTGCTATACGCAACTAATGAATCATCGAACTTTACATCAGAAACCATGGATGTACTGTATGGTGACTAACATAATATAATTTAAAAAATTAAAAAAATAAAAAAATAAAGTGAGGGAGTGTATTATCAAAAAATAAATAAAATTCAGTTAAAAAAATTAAAAAAAAAACCCAACTCAACAGACTTTTAGATGGCCTGGACTGATGAAATCGCAAACTCAATAGTTCACAGTAAGTATTAAGCATCAACCAACTATGGTGGCCAAGAATACTGACTCTACTCTTCCTTGCTTTAGTTGCTGAGAAATTATCCTAGTGGTTTTCTGCTCCACATACTCTACATACCTGAATACTTCATTTCCTGTTGTTATGTGTGATTGAGACACTCACAACTATTTGGTCACCTCAGGATCTACCCTGGAAATCTTTCTTTCTTTATTCTCCCTCACACTTTCTCTTGGAGTTAGTTCTCTATGCATCATGACTATTTCCACTATTATCTTCCCTGTAAAAAGAAAAAATTCTAATTATCAAGCTCATACTAAAGTGCCCCAGAACTATTAGAAGATGTGTGAGTGAGT
>NW_024426996.1:16202299-16334925 GCF_017311325.1 Ursus maritimus | reverse complement strand
AAAGTTAAAAATTGAGCTACCCTATGACCCAGCCATTGCACTACTGGGTATTTACCCCAAAGATATAGACGTAGTGAAGAGAAGGGCCATATGCACCCCAATGTTCATAGCAGCATTGTCCACAATAGGTAAATCGTGGAAGGAGCCGAGATGCCCTTCAACAGATGACTGGATTAAGAAGTTGTGGTCCATATATACAATGGAATATTACTCAGCTATCAGAAAGAACAAGTTCTCAACATTTGCTGCAACATGGACGGCACTGGAGGAGATAATGCTAAGTGAAATAAGTCAAGCAGAGAAAGACAATTATCATATGGTTTCTCTCATCTATGGAACATAAGAACTAGGAAGATAGGGGAAGAAAGGGATAAAGAAAGGGGGTGTAATCAGAAGGGGAATGAAGCATGAGAGACTATGGACTCTGAGAAACAAACTGAGGGCTTCAGAGGGGAGAGGGGTGGGGGAATGGGATAGACTGGTGATGGGTAGTAAGGAGGGCATGTATAGCATGGTGCACTGGGTGCTATACGCAACTAATGAATCATCGAACTTTACATCAGAAACCATGGATGTACTGTATGGTGACTAACATAATATAATTTAAAAAATTAAAAAAATAAAAAAATAAAGTGAGGGAGTGTATTATCAAAAAATAAATAAAATTCAGTTAAAAAAATTAAAAAAAAAACCCAACTCAACAGACTTTTAGATGGCCTGGACTGATGAAATCGCAAACTCAATAGTTCACAGTAAGTATTAAGCATCAACCAACTATGGTGGCCAAGAATACTGACTCTACTCTTCCTTGCTTTAGTTGCTGAGAAATTATCCTAGTGGTTTTCTGCTCCACATACTCTACATACCTGAATACTTCATTTCCTGTTGTTATGTGTGATTGAGACACTCACAACTATTTGGTCACCTCAGGATCTACCCTGGAAATCTTTCTTTCTTTATTCTCCCTCACACTTTCTCTTGGAGTTAGTTCTCTATGCATCATGACTATTTCCACTATTATCTTCCCTGTAAAAAGAAAAAATTCTAATTATCAAGCTCATACTAAAGTGCCCCAGAACTATTAGAAGATGTGTGAGTGAGTTGCTGGGGGGAGGTAAGTGGAGAGATGGGGTAATTGGGTGATGGGCATTAAGGAGGGTACTTGATGTAATGAGCACTGGGTGTTATATGCAACTGATGAATCACTAAATTCTACCCCTGAAACTAATAATACACTGTATGTTAACTAAATTGAACTTAAATAATTTTTTTTTAAAAAGAAGGTATGTGAGTGATTAATTTACCCCGACAAGCCCTCAATATGCCCTGAGCTGCCTTCAAATCTAAGTTGCCCTTTTTTTAATCAATTGGTCCAGGCAGGTACAATTCCAAATTAAAGCAGGGGCCCAAACGGAATAAAAACTGTTGTTGATCAGGCTCCTCTGCTATGAGCCTGCTTCTTCCTCTCCCACTCCCCCTGCTTGTGTTCCCTCTCTCGCTGGCTGTCTCTATCTCTGTCAAATAAATAAATTTAAAAAATCTTTAAAAAAAAAAACTGTTGTTGAAAATAGATCCATCTTCTCGAATAACCAGATTCAAAATCACATTACCACTCCCTGTCCATATTCTAGTGACCATGAAATATCTTATTCACTAGTAGACTTGATTGAAGGGTCATGTCTTCATACACGTCAAAGATTGTGTACAGGGGATTTATTGTATAGGTGTGTTCAAGAGGCTCTAAGAAGATACAGGAATGTGGGCTGGCATAAGCCCAAGGAAGTTCTAGGTGTTTCCATTGATAGAGAAGAAAATGACAGAAAACTGTGGGGAACAACAGAGACCACAAGATCCTTGAAAGGAAATGGACCAGGATAAAAGAAGCCTGGATCTTGTAAGGAAAATAAGTCAGCTGGAAATAATTGCATCACTAAAACTTCATAACCTTAAATGAATGTTCAATGCTTTTACCAGTCTGTAAGGACCAGGGAGCACTTCTCACAGCAGCTGTAAACATCTCCTACACTCTGGGCCTAATTCTTTCCTGGACCCTTTCTTAATCAGCTTGAAATCTGTTTAATATCCATTTATTGAAAGCCCAGTATGGACCAGGCACCATCCTATCACTTGGGATACAGTGGTGAGCATACATAGATACAACCCTGCCCAAACAGAGAGTTCACAGTTTGATAGGAGAGACTGAGACTACATCTGTCAACCGAACACCCAATCACATGTAAAACTGAAGCTGTGTTACTGCTATGAAGGAGAAGGAAATAGTGTTCTAAGAGCATACAATAGGGATTGGGCTGATCAGGGAAGACTTCCCTGGACAAGCAAAATTTCTTCTTAAGACTGAAGGAAGAATAGTTGTTAAGGGGGTGAAAATGGGGGGAGAGAGTAGGTGGATTTATAGGCTTAAAGAATACGTGCAAATGTCTTGTGGAAGGAGATCACATGGAGTACAAGGGACTGAAAGAAGGGTAGGTTCACTGAAGACAAGAGAGGAACAGAGCATGATGCATGTGATGAGTAGGGGACATATGGAGGGACTAGATGTTCAGGGCCCTGTCAGGGTCTTGTTAAGTAGTTTTGCTTTACTCTAAGAGCAATAGGAAGCCTTTGAAGAGTAATATTGAACTTCTACCACAAGATTCCACCATCATCCCAGCTGGCACTTCATGCATTCAATGCAACATAATATTGGACTAGATCTGGTGAAAGAGTAAGAAAGCAATTAGTGGGATCTGAACAAGTTGAAACTAGAAATCCCCAATCAAGATTCCTGTAGACAATGGGAAGGCACAAGAATGAACCTGAAGCTCAAGGCAAAATTCTGTGGATCAAAGCCACTTGGATGTTATTTCTGGATAAAATCCATAGAGTTCCCACAAATCACACCTCCAGGCCTCCCTTCTTCCAACCATTTAGCTATTTGAAGATTTTCTTATGTTCCGGCCCTTTGAATGTCCATCACAATTGCAGAAGTAAAATGAATGGTAATAAGAAATTGATTTAAGGTCTTCCCTAAGGTAAAATAATGATTCATTGACGTTTGTAGCATTTTATTGTAAGTGTGGTGGAAATGATTATTATCTTTAATGGTTAACTGAGTAATTGATTATTGATAAATGAGTACTCTATTCAAGCCAGGATCCATCTTACATCACCTGGAAAAGGATGATGTTCCTACTCTTTTAATGACCATTAAGTGGTAAATAAGGAAGTGGAAATGTTTCATAACTTACATATTAAGTATCTTTGGTCATTTAACCACCTCTACAATGAGAGCAATAAGGCAGCTGGGGGTAGATAGCTGACTTAAGGAAAGATCAATGACTGTTTTTCAGAGTTTTATTGAAAGCGCATTATGGATTGTCTTGCTTTTAACATTATTACTTCATTGAATAACGATATATGAGTAGGCTACGGGGAAAAATTAGAATACAGCTATGCAAGGTTATCTGTGTGGCAGGATGAGAATTACATATAAAATGGCCTCCAGAGAAAATTGTAATCCCACCCCCTCAATCTCTCTCCCCAATGCAAGTGGGGTTGGCCATTGGAAAAACAGCAAAATGAATGAAGTTTGTCTTTGTGCTGCATCCACCCCTTTTTTGCTGTGTACCTCTGTTTATCTTCCCATGTCCTTTCACAGCTACCCACCTAAACCCCTACATTGCCCTCTTACTACCCAGAGTTCATCCCCACAAAACAACTGCCACATCTCACTGAGGCTTATAATACACACAAGTTTCCCATGTGTCATAATGATCTCCTCTGCAAAAACAATTCTCTATTCTAACTCCCATTCCTTCAGTATTTTGATTTCAGCCCAGCTTTAAGAAGAAAGCAATGCAATTTGATTAATTTACACTACTTCCCATTTAACCTGCTTTGTGCAGGCTTCATTTCAATAAAAATGCTAATGTCATATTTAATACATTTTCAATAAGAAGAATTTCAGGTGTTTTGACATAGTGATATAAAGTTTCTTGGGACTACATATTGGGACAGGTGAGGGGAACATAGGTGCACTATGTATTGCTGAAAGTGGTTATCAGAGGTAGAATTAAATGGTGATCTTGAAGTCTAACAGAGTTGGGTTCAAATCCTGGCCCTCTCTCTCACTAGCAGGGCCACTTCTAAGCCTAAGATTCATCTATAAAGTGGGTATCATGGTCTCCTGAGATTAGAATGGGTAGTAAAAAGAACCAAATTATCACTAACATTTTTACATGGACAAACGGGTTACCAAGGCATTCTAACTAAGGACCAATGTGGACCACCAATAATCTTCTGATTTTTTTCCTCACAATCCCAAGGAAGAATTGAGTGAGCTAACCAAGAACTCAGTAAGGAAGAAAAGGCTTGCCTAGAGTTAGAATATCTGAACATGACTATTCACAAAACAACAGCTTCTGACCCGAAGTCTAATCTGAAACTTAGCTTGAGAGCTATGAACTTTTTTTTTATTATGATAAGTTAGTCATCATACAGCACATCATTAGTTTTTGATGTAGTGTTCCATGACTCATTGTTTGTGTATAACACCCAGTGTTCCATGCAATACGTGCCCTCCTTAATACCCATCACCGGGCTAGCCCATCCCCCCACCCCCCTCCCCTCTAAAACCCTCAGTTTGTTTCCCAGAGTCCATAGTCTCTCATGGTTCATTTCCCCTTCTGTTTATCCCTCCTTCATTTTTCTCTTCCTTCTCCTACCGATCTCCCTGCTATTCCTTATGTTCCACAAATGAGTAAAACCATATGATAATTGCCTTCCTCTGCTTGACTTATTTCACTTAGCATAATCTCCTCCAGTCCCATCCATGTTGATGCAAATGCTGGGTAATCATTCTTTCTGATGACTGAGTAATATTCCATTGTATATATGGACCACATCTTTATCCATTTGTCTGTTGAAAGGTATCTCCGCTACTTCTATAGTTTGGCTTTTGTGGACAGTGCTGCTGAGAGCTATGAACTTTTTAAGGCATTCTCTTTGCTTTGGCCTTGACTCCAAAAGCAAGGGCATTAGTTCTAACCTATTAACACTTCAAGATAATTTGAGAGCTCACTCAATATCCAGATATTTATGTCAACCACAGAATGATTCTATGTGAGGTAGGATAATATGTTTATAGAGCATGATGATTAAATCACCAAAAGGCCAATTTCTTTGAGATACTTTCTCTTACACTAGTATGCAGCACATTTTCACCAAATATGCCTTCTGATACTTTAAAATCTGCAGGATTTCCTATTTACCTAGACCCTAGCAAGTAAAAAATCTTACTGCCTCCTGTCCTTTCCTTCTCCTAATCCTAAATTCAGCAGCAATGGCTGTGTCTTTGGTCTTTACCTTTCAATCACTCTTGAAGCCCATGGTAAATAATGAGATAGTTTGGGGTTGGAAAATATTGATTTAGGACATTTCTTTAAGACCATTTCTAGACGAAAAAAATATTTATAATTTAATGTTCCAAATATACCATCTTTTTTTAAAGAGAGAGGAGGCAGAATCTAGCCATAAATTCATTACTTCTAACCCTTGACCCCAAAGCTTCAAGCCATTCATATATCATACAGAAGAGTCAAAGTTCAGAGTCCCTTTAAATCATACATAGCAGTTACTCTCCTAATAGTCTATTGAAAAGAGCCACCAATCTACTTTAAATAAAAGAAGTTCATATTTACCACAGCCCCACTGCTGTGCAGTTTCTGCATGAAAGCAAGAAAAATGCATAGAGAAAGCTGGAGGACTGAGAATGTTGGTAGTTGTGGGGACAGTGAATAAGGGCATTGCATTAGGTAATTGTATAACACTGCATTTCCCTCATAGTATTTACTCAAGGCAGTGGTATTCAAATTGTGCCCTCTCTAGCCCAAGGATTCTGTAGAGCTATCCAATGCAAGACCTGGAAGAAGGCGAAGCAATGAGGTTTGGGGGATATCCTACAACTACAGCAACTCTGCTTTTATCATCTCACATTCCATATATAAGATCATACTAGGAAAAAATAAGAATTCCATTTCTAAAAAAAGCATTTGAGACTCATTAGTATAAGATTCTAGAGGATTATTTGTTTGCCTCAGTAGCCAAAAAATAAACAGAAGATACGTCTGATGTTTTTGAAACATCTTTACAAATTACTATTCTCTGGCTATCAAAGATGAGATGATGAAAATCATATAAAAATAGCTATGATATATCAAGTACTTATCATGCTTCTAGGACTATGCTAAGGGCTTCACATTGATTAATTTCATAACAACACAAAAAGGCAGGTTGCATTGATCCCATTGTGCAAGTAGGAAAGCCCAGGCTCAGGCTAAGCTGTGTCCAAGTTTACACAGTCAGAAAGGAATTAACAGGGTAGGATAACTGTTGAAACAACCTCAAATTCTCCATGGCTTAACACAGAGGTTTATGGCTTATTCACATATCAATTCAACGAAGGAGTTAGGTAGATAGTCTTCCACTGTATGATTCAGGGACTCAGTCTTCTTCAATCTTGTGATACATTCTCTAGAACCTCAGAGGCCTCTGCTGGATTTCTGCGTCTGGTCACCAGACAGGTAACAGAGAGCAAAGTATTGTAGAGGAGGTTTTTTAAGGCCAGACCTAAGGAATACATAACTTCTGCCCATATTCCTTTGATCAGAACCCATCACAAGGTTGTGTCCAACTCTAAGAGAAGTTGGGAGATGTAGTCTGGCTATATGCCCAGGAAGAAAAGGAAATTGGTTACTAGCCAGTCTCTACCACAATGATAGGGCCAGGATTCAAACTCAGGAGCTTCAAATCTTCCAGAACCCACTACAGTATGGAATAAACTTGTCTCCAAACATAAAATAAGCTTTATGAATTATGACCTCTAAGGTCATCAATTCAGATTCTGGAGCAGTGCACATGCACATTCACTCATTTATTCATTCAAAATGTGTTAAACACCTACTATATACCAGGGAAGATATTCGTTCATTCATTTATACAAAATTTATTGAGCATTCAGTGTGTGCCAGGCTAACAGTTGGAATAGTAGCAATAAATAAGACAGAAACAATCCCTGCTGACATGGAACTCACATCTAAATGACTTGAATTGTATTTTTCACAAAAGGCCCTTTACTACTTTCTATAAACATCATGCACCACCATGTGCTTTGTGCCCTTTCAGCTTCTTCTGTTTAGCTTCAATGCATATGGGAATACAGGAAAATACATGTTTTCTATTGGGGAAATATGTTGAAATTCCCTTGAAAAGGCACAGATCTTACTGTATCTTTGTACCTCTGGTACCTAACACAGCATCTGGCATGTAAATAAATGCTGGTGTCATAGACAGAGCAGTAGACTAGAATTGTGAGGTTCAGGTTTTGTTCTTGTTCCGTGGCTCACTTCATTTATCACTTGGGAGTGTTTCCTCATTGCAAAGTGAAACACTTTGAACAAAAGTTTTCCAGGTCCTTTCCATCTCTAAAACATAAGCTTAACATTTGAAAGACATGTGATCTAGTGGAAACTATATGAGATTGGGCGGGGGGGGCAGTCAGTAGATTTGGGTTATAGCTCTGGTTCTCCAGTTCCTTGGAGAAGTCACCCCAGATCTCTGGTTCTCAGTCCATTCACTGGTAAACAAATGATTTTGAACATTAAGAGTATCCTTTCAAATTCTAGTTCTAATATTCCATTAGTATCTATATTACTAATGTTGGGCACCAAAAGATCAGGTTCCCACTTCAGAATTTCATTTCCTAAAGAGGAATCCTAAACAAGGACCCCCCAACGAGCTGATAAAGGCAGAACTCCTTCTATGTGTAGCAGGAGTAATTTTCTCTCCCTACCTGATCATACCGAGGATGGTTTTCTTTTCCCCCAAATTCACAACCACCCTGGTTTCAACTACTTAGCTTGGTACTGAGTTACTCCCTATTTAGCTTAGTTTGCTTGGCTGATTCATTACTTAATAGCTGCATTACTCTGGACTCTCAGCTTTCCTTCCCCCCAAATTAGAAACCATGTCAGAGCAAAATGATTCATAACAGCCTAAACAATGAGGCTGTCTCTCTTAATATTTCCATTTTTCATTATGCCATATTTATTTAAGGTTTTAATCAAAATGGGAAAAAACAGAGTCTTCATAATAAGGAAGAAAAATTTATTAATGCTCTGGAAATCAAGAGATTGTGGACAATTAAAATTCATAAGATGTTTAATTTTAACAAAAATTAATGAGACCTATTGCTAATGAAACCAACTCTATTTGTAATATTGGTTGGAGAGTTAATGAAGTAATATCTGTGGTGCATATGAGGGCCCTGAAAGAAATGTAGATGACACAAGATATAACTATGGTGATTTTACCAATACATGGGGAATGTAAACATTTGTCTGAAAGTGTCTACAACTGTGAAAATAAACATAAATCACAAAACTGGTGTTCAATTGCTTCCAAGAGGCACCAGATAGAGAGAATTTCTTTCTAAAATAGAATCAACCATAAGTCAGAATCAGATTGCTTACAGATTCCATCCATAGTCATTGCCTGAACATGAATTTTGATTTGGGTGGAGGCAGGGGGCTAGAAGCATTCTACAGTAAAGAATGAAGAATTAAAAGTCTCAAAGCCAAAGGTTTGTTATGCCTTCATTCATTATTTAAAAACAAATCTTTTTAAAATGAAAGACTTCAACTCAAGTATTATTTGGTCCCAGTCTAATATTCTCCAGGTTCACTTTACTGGCAGCCTATGAGACAGAAAGATGCTATTACTCTCCGGCCGGCAGTGGCTGAGCGGGCTCTGAGGCCCTGAGGGAAATGGAAAAGTCAACAGTAGTAAGCACATCCCAAGTGCATCATTTTTTTCTCTAAGTACATAAATTCTGCAGAAAGCAGTCCCCACTCTTGTGTCTTCAAAGCCACACTCAACAGAGCCTTATTCTATGAAAGCTGATTGGAAGACTTTGGATAACTAGTTTCTAAATCAGGGGTTTCCTAAGTGTGAGGACAAAAATGGTCAATCAGAGCATGAGAAGAAAATATTAACACTTAATCTCCTTAGGTTTTACTAGTACTTACTATATGGATAGTGACTAGTACATGTGTATAATATATTACAAAGTATTATATGTTTTGGAGGAATATAAAAGGTATCTTCAAAATAAATAAACTGAGAAGAGTTTAACAGAGGAATAACTGGCATAAGTTTGGAGCACCAAGTTTTAGTAAAAGTAACGAGGGGATACATTCTGAACAAGTAACAGGGAGGTGCAGAAGAAGGGAATCAGGACCAGAACCAAAGAGAGAGGTATGAGAGGGCCACATGACAGGAGCTGTAGCCTTCAGGAGAGGAAATAAACTAACCCACAGCCATTGAGCAGGGTGTGAGCCAGAAATAGTACCCCGTCCTCACTCTCTCCTGTCCCCTGGGTTTCCTGCCAAACCCACTGGAAGTCAGGATAAAAGAGCCCATTGAAATGGTCCATATGGATCTCCCCATGTGGTCCGGAGGGGTATACAGAAGCTATCCACAGAGGATGTGTCTCCAGTCATTTTTTTCTAATCGGGTTATTCGTGAGTATAATCCAAAAAGTTAGGATACCACTGCTCTAAATAACTTCACTAGATACTAAGACTATGCTAGAAAAAAGCTAAGTTCAGAAGGCTCAGTCTGCCTAGATCTAGGCTCAGTGGTCCATAATTAATCAGGAAAGTCTGTTCTGCACAAAGGAAGGGAAAGTGTAGCATATAAACAATGTTTTTGCTATCTCTCCTCTGGGTTATAAAGCCAATATTTACATCACTGGATTTTATTTTCATTCATTCACTCTCATTCATTATCTCATTCATTGTGCCAGGCATTGTACAGGTGCTCAGAAATACAAAGATGAATTAGATATGATCCCTGGCCTCAAGACTGTGTAAGTTTGCAGAAGTAGACAGATATACAAATAATGTGTAGAACAGTATTGTAATCATGCTGAGAAATCAGAGCAGGTTAAAATGGGATTACAAAGAGAAAATGGTCATTTCTACTAGAGGTTGGGAGAAGGTCAAGAATTGTTTCAAGTAGACATTAGTTTGAGAAAACTAAAGGAGAAAATAGACAAAATAGTCCAGGCCAAGGAAACATTATGAGCAAAATGACTTGGTGAATTGGAGGGACTAGAAATGTTTCAACACAGCTGAGACTGAGAGTAAAAATGGGGAAAAGCACACAATGAAGCTGGAAAGGTTACAAGGTCAAGATTATAGAAAACCTCATTTGCAAATCTAAAGAGTGAAATGTGTTATCTGAAAGATTTTCTACTGAGAGCTTAGTTTGGTCAACTCTTCCTCAATATACTTGAAGCAGTTATCACAACTGGAAAATAAAACTACTGGTCATACGCCATCACACAGAATCAACTGAAAAAGTCATTCTGAACCACAGTGTTCATAGCTCCCCCTATTTTATGGTGAAGGAGCCAACACTGAACAATTTTGGATGATGTGAACACTGTTTCTTTAAGGATATCCAGGGTACTTCAAGTAAACCATGTGGCTAAATAACCTAGCTTTGTCATTAGAATTAAATTTTACATATCAGCTGGCCATCCTAATGATTATCAAGTGGAGTCTAATTAAGACATGGCATTAAAAATCCCTTTCCCTCCTATAGGTTTTCCTAGCTATTGAAATGCAGTCCTATTAAAAGTTCTCAGTCCCACCACAAAATGCCCAGAGCCCGGACATTTTTCACAATCCTGATGATCCAACAATTTCCCAGTTAGTTGACCTATATGGGTGTGGGAGCATTGGCTTTGGCATATTTTATTTCTGAAAACAGGAGGCTAATTAATTTGCCCTCTCTATGATGATAAGTACTAGTACAAGTAAGTCTGATTTTCAGCCTGCCTCAATCACAAAATATCTATTAATTGTATAAAGCAGTTTAGAGAGTGCATTGGCTATTTGACAACTCAAATGCATAAAGAAATTCAATAAAGATGGTTTGTAAGGAACAATGGAGTAAAGAATAAATTCTGAAAGCACTGAAAGTCAAAGTTGACCTCTTAAAGGAGTACATCAAATGAATGAACAATAAATTTTCCATAAGACAAACCAAAGCATATTTTATAAAGCAAGAATTGTCTCCCTTGAATACTCAACAAGGCACCTAATGGACCCAATTCTTATCTAATATAACTCTCACAGACTGGATCTGTTCTTTCCCCAACACATCCACTGGCATTCATATTTCATTAGGTTATTCTCAATCAATATTCCTGCCATGACTAGCTAAAGGCATCACCAAGAGGGAAGCATTTGGAGGACGTGCCAGCAGTTGGGTCCTCCTGAGGACAAAGTAAAGTGTTTTATTGCCACTTAAGAATTCAAAGGTAAGGGGCACATGGGTGGCTCGGCTGGTTAATATCTGCCTTAGGCTCAAGTCATGATCCCAGGGTCCTGGGGCCAAGCCTTGTGTCGATCCATGCACCCCTCATGTGTCTTCTGCCTCTCAAATAAATAAATAAATAAATAAAACCTTTAAAAAAATAGAATTCCAAAGTAAATAAAAGCAAATACCTTTCTACCCGTAGTCCCATAGTTTCTCTTTTTGAGACAAGCCAGTAGAATTTCTCATTATAGACCAAATCCTCAACGATATTCTCTGAGGGGTTTTCATAGTTCATATTTAAGCTAGAGGATCTTCTAAAGGTCAGAACAATTCGGTCCAGCACCCATCCAAAGTATCAATGGCCTTGAGCGCTGGACCATCCTAAGCCAGCAGAAATGTAGGAGGAGGCATGGCAAGCAGTTAATGAAAACCTTCTGCCACTAAGGCGATCAAAGCTCTCTTCTCAAGAAACCAAAAAGAGCCAGGAAGAGGATGCTGATGTCATAATGAACTTCGTAAAACTCTCATTCCCTTCTTTCACCCACATCCAGGCTCCATCACAAAGAAAACTGTGAGCAAGATCCCCAGGGTCTCTCCATTACCTTTCAGTTATTCATCCTCAACTTACTCTTTGCTGTAATCTATGAAATCAGTGCAACTGAAGGAGTTGCAGATGGATTGATTGTGAACTGATTTATGATCCTTATTGCACCAGAGAAGTAATTTTATGCATATAACTTCTTTTACAATTACCTCCACATGATTTCAAAGGAGTTCACTGCTTATGGGAGGAGGCCATCAATAAGTGACACTTGCATATTCATTCATTTCAATCAGAGATTTTTAAAGACTCAGGGGAATAGTTCAATGCCATTGAAAATTAGTTTCTTTTTCATCATGTTTCCCCTATTTTTCTCCACAGTCTGTTTTTATTTTACTTTATTTTTACTTTTATTTTTAAGCAAATTATATTTAGGGGAGTTAAAAAGAGAGGCTGCATTTATTAAATGCCAACTATGTGCCAGAAACTGTGCTAGCCCATATCACCATGAAGTATTTTTTCTTTCCAAGGTCATAATTATTTTTTTAAAGATTTTATTTACTTATTTCAAAGAAAGGGGGGGCAGTAGGAGAGGGACAAGCAGACTCCGTCCTGAGTGCAGAGCCCAACACAGGCCTCGATTTTAAGACCATGAGGTCATGACCTAAGCCAAAACCAAGAGTTGGACATTTAACCTACTGAGCCACCCAGACACCCCCTAAAAGGTCATAATTATTTTGCCTGTTTCACTAAAGAAGAAACTCAGAGACGCATAAGTATTTATTTGTCCAACATCAAATGGCCAGTAAGTATCAGACAGGCTGATGTTTGAACTCATATCTGTCTAACTGCAAAATCCATCCTCTTTCCATGGCTTCACACTGTCCTCAGCTTTGGGAGATAAAAGTCATTCTGTTTTATATTTCTCAATCTATGAAAAGGTTTCTCAGGATTCTTGAGATAACCTGAGACTGCTGCATCCCAAAAGTCTTGTGAAGCACACCTTCTCAATGCTGTCTTTTCCTTTCTTTTTTTTTTTTTTTAACATGACTTACATGGGGAATGCCTGGTGCCTACCAGGATCTAGGGACATGTGTTCAAAGCATTGCTTGACCCTAACAACTCATCCAGGCCACTATTACTTCAGGGAAGAGGTCATAAAGTTACTTGGTTTGGGGACCTTGTGTTGACCCATTTTTCCCAAACTTTAATTATTTAACATCTACACCATTTTTGCCATGTCTGAATGGTACTGAGCAATTATTAACTTACTATGTTTTAATCAATTTTAATCTGACCCAGTTTTTCATTTGATCGTATTCTAAACACTAAGACATAAGTTTAATATGCCATCAATATTTTTCTTACGCATATTAAATACATACACATAACTAGTAAAAGGAAAAATGTCAGTGTAGCAACCAAAATCACACTTTGGGAAGTACTAATGAGCAATTGGTCGGTTTTCCCATTTTTTTTATTGTGTATGTGTCATCTGTCCATGGTCTTATGATAAGTTTTTTATTCACTCACTCAAAACACATGTATTGAGCACCAATTGTATAATTGACACTGTCTGTACACTAACAGCCATGAGGAGAGTAGGTTTGTGCCAAGGAGAAAATGAAAATATGGAGGCCAGGCAGAGAGCTGCTAGATTATTATGGTAACCCAGGGAAAGGTAAAAGGGACTGAATGAGATCAGTAGTAATGGAAAGGAATGGATATGTTTAAGAGACATTTCAGAGGTAAAATCAACAGAACTCAGTGTAAAATTCAATTCACAGTGGTGGTTAGGAAGGGGAAAATGTAAAAATGGCCCTAAAACCATTTAAATATTTTAACTCCAATAAATTATAATACTTTTTGTCTTCTTTAATAATCTTGAATACAACTGTAAACTCATAAGTAATGGAGAAAATCTGGGGGAGGAGGGAAACTTGTTTAAAACTAGATATAATATTTAACATATTAAACAACCTATATGATACTGGCCACCAACCAATTGGAAAAAAAATGCTTAAAAGGTCCTAGAGGCCTCCTTCTGAACTCAGGAGGTAGAGTCAGGGGGAGGGTATAAGGAGGGGTTACATGTGGTAGGAGGCCCAGACTATATTACCCAGAAGTAGGAATACATTTCAAGATTTTGCCAGTGGTCACAAACTTCTAGATCATCAGCCTTACTTCAATTCCTTTAGTGCCTCCCCTGCTCATTCTCTCAAGTGAAGTCCAAAACTTTGCTGTAGTTCCCAAGGCCTGGACCATGCACCAGCCTCATCTCCCCAGTCTCATCTCAGCTCCAAACTCTCATCTTCACTCCCCAACTCTCTGAAATCCCAAGCTGCAAAGGCTTTGTGAATACCTCTCCTGAATACACTCATCTGTCTTTCTTCCAGAGCGCTCCAAGTTATCCTTCTGGCCCCATCTTGATGCGGTATCTCAGAGAAGTTTCTCCTGACCTTCCATACCAAGACACATTTTAAGTACCCTGCTCTTCTCCTTAAAGCATTCAGACAATTGCAATTACATAATTTGTTGGGTAATTATTTGTTTCCCTGTTTGTCTTCTATACTAGACTCACTAAGCTTCATGAGGGCAGGAACAAGGTCAGCTTTTCTCACCATCCTTTTCTCAAAACCTCACATTGAGCTAGCAATAACAAAGGCACTAAAAAGTAGCCAAAATGTTTTCCTCAGCAGAAGGAGACTATTAACTTACTATTGTTGATTAGGGGAGGTTTGAGACATTTAGATGGAAATTATCGTTTTTAGAACTCATACCATACCCAGGCACCGACCTTGGAACTTATTTTTATTCCATTAAGTTTCACTATAACCTATAACTGCAACTATAATTATAGTTATAACTATAACAGGTATTATCCTCGTTTTTTTAGGTGAGGAAGCCAAGGTTTAGAGAAGTAAAGAAACTGGTTCAGCATCACTCATCTAATAAGTGTCAGGGACAGGATTTTAAAAAAAAAATCTGCCCCACTACAGCTTCCCAAGCTTGGTTATTGAACCTTCCCTGGTGTATCATGGTGCCATCATAATTGCCAGCAGATAACAGATAACAAGAGGATAGAAGAATTTTGCTACAAGCTCTTATAGTGAGAAGGCACAGCTGGTGGTATGGCCCAAAATGAGACCACTCAAATCAGCCAGTCACAGAGGGGACCAGGCACAGTGATTCATAATATCACTGTATTACAGTGACTGTTAGAGTAATTGATGTCCATAAAATGGTGACCCTAACCCAACAAAAAGATTCATTTATTCTCAAGCAATTCTGTTTAATAAGGAAGTATGTGCATATTTTAGAAGGTTTTCATTAAGATCTTTTTAATAGTTATTTTTTTAATAGTGTTTTAGATACCTACGAAACCTGTCTCTTCTAAAGACATTCTTCTCTGTCCAGATCAATATGGTACTGTGTGCTTCCAGGTCAGACCACACAATTTGTCTCAGAATATTTAGTTCCCTTCCAAAGCTGAAGGAAGACATAAAGATCTGGCAAGATAGAAATCTAATCCATTGATAACCAATCTGATTAGGATGCTTTTTCCTGTGAAACTGATGGGCATTGATTCATTTACAACCAATTAGAGGCCTTTTGCCTTGGGAAAATCACCCTAATTCTGGCAGAAGTTAACCTGGTAAAACAGGTTGGAAAAAGAAGTTGAAAAATTGATGTGGCTAGTCTCTACAATGATTGTAAAAACTCACCTCATTGTTTTCATGTCTTCCCTGGCATTCTTGTGTGTAGCTACAACTTCATTCATTTAGCAGCTTTCCCTACACCACTGATTTCTGCTGAACACTCTGTCTCATTTTTAAAATGTTGCTTTTAGCCACACAGATATATCATAAACTTCATATGGCTATCATTTCTTTCGAATTGCCTGTGAGAATGCACACTTAGAAATGTTGCATGATTCATTATTACAATGTCTGATATTACTATGAGGTGAACATGCCCAGTAACCAATGGTTTTATAAAGCAAGATTTATAAAGAATATAGAGATGGCGAACACCTGGGTGGCTCAGTCAGTTAAGCATCTGCCTTCAGCTCAGGTCATGATCTCAGGGTTGGGAATCCCTGCTCAGTGGGGAGCCTGCGTCTCCCTCTGCTTGCTGCTCCCCCTGCTTGTGTTCTCTCTCTCTCTGGCAAATAAAATCTTTAAAAACAAAAAGAATATAGAGATGAGCTCTCTGTTATCCATCCTATACTTTCACCTGCATAAACAGATTGGGGAGTATATGACTTCTCAAAACTTCATATATGCCAACATACATGGGAGGAAGTTTTTTCTAAAAATTTCTGTTCTCAAGAAAAGAATCACCTTATTTAGAAATCTTTTAAATGTATTTCATATCTAGGGCACCCTCTCAATTTTTTCAAAAAACTTACTATTTTTATAAAGAACCTTACCTTATAATTACCTCAATCAATACTAGTTCTGGATGTTCAGTAAGAAATACCTTACTGAATTAATGGAAAACTAAATTTAAAAAGTCAAAGAAATTTAATACAGTTTGACACTGTTCTTAGGGGATATTCTCCCAACCGCAAGTATTATTAGATACTGCTACAAAAAAGCCTTTAAAAAACTACTTAAAATATACATTTACATACACAGGCACACACACACAGAGTAAATGACTCTTATCAAAATGTGGCTTGGGATAGAATTTCCAAGTTGAACATATAAAATACATGCACTTTTTTAAAGTATGAAAATCAAACAATTTAGGTTAGAGTGAAGATTACAGACTCTGGCAAACTGTGGTAATGACTCCGAAAGTGGCTCTATGAGAGCAAAGATGCTTCTGAATAGTTTGAACAATATTATTTTCTACGTGGTGTGGGAGTGGATGAAATGCTACTTCTACGTTAACATTATTAATACAATATGACTCTGAATGTTATTATAAATAAATACCATATATACAGTCAACTCTTTTCTCTATAAGCCTAAATTTATTCCCCAAATTATTTTAGGATCTTTTCCTTGGGAAAATGAATGACCACCTTTGTTGAAAGTGGTGTATATGTCTTTTTTTTTTTAACTGTTATATCCCCACTACGTAATAGAGTGACTGGAATACTCTAATTGCTTCAAAATATTAATTAATGTGTGAAATAATTAACATCACTTGTACATGAGAAAGGAGAGGTGTCAGACATCTCCAACTGAATCCGTAAACATAACGACTTCATGACATCCTTGTCAACAGATCCACTTTAAGATTCCCGAAGCTAATAAAACACATAGACTATTTGAATGGAAGTCATATCAGAGATCATCTACCCAATCTCTACATTTTACAGATGAAAGAATCACAGAGCAGTTAAATGCTCTCCTAGAGGAGACATGGACTTAGAACTCTGATCTTCCCATTCAATGGTATTACTGAGTCAGTCTCTTTGGGTAGCTCATCCCAGTCTCTGATTTATATTTCAAGTTGAAAGCAAGCAGCATCTTCTGTTTGAGAATGAGTTCCATTGAGCAAGACAAACATATATTAAATGGACACTTAGAACTGATGGACAGTGAGAGAAAGGTAAGAGTTTGTGATATAAAATCTAAGTGGATGCTCCCTCCAAGCGTTCATGATCTGCTATGGGATTTAGTCACCTAATCATAGAGAAATGCACTTACCTTTTTGGTTTTGATAAGCTTTCAGTCGTTATAGGTCTTAGTTTAGTTGACAGCCCTGGAAGCTGTAGGGCAGAACTCCCATACCAGAGGACCCCAGAAGAAAAACACATACAGGACGTACAGCAAAGTGTTCTCACATGTTCACTCAGCAGACCATGCATTTGTGCCCAAGAAAAATCGATGTATTCTTTATTAAAAAAAAAAAATCGCTCTATGTCTCTAATAGGGATTCACAAACAGAAATAATGGGTGTCTTACTAACAGTCTTAGCAGAAATACCCAATTGTTGAGTTTGTAAAAATCCATTTGAATGCTGCTAACCTATTGTCAAAATACACAAAAATCCCCCAGTCTTGCCTTTTTCCGTTTAATCTGTTATTTTCCTCACTCAAATTAACAGCTTCAGTGTACCTTAAACTGACAGTACCCTGGAATTAGTTAACCATGTTAAATTTGCAAACAGGCTTCAGAGGAGATGGACCCATCTTAAGCAGCAATGTATATATAATTAAGACCTGGGCTATATATACAAAAAGCAAACATATGCCTTTATAAGCCTGCAAGAAAGGATGCCATGGTCTCTAACACTGCTAGTAACACACATGCCTCACTTACTAAGTACCAGACGTCCCCCAAAACACTTTACTCGTGTTAGTTTATATAATCCTATCATCTTCCCCTTGTACAGATGAAGAAATTGAAGCTCAGAGAGGTAAAATAATTTACCCAAGCACAGAGAGGTGAAGTAATTTAACACAAGTAGTAAGTTTTGGTGGATCAGAGGTTTCAATCCAGGCAGTGTGGCTCTAGAATTTGTGCTCTTATGATTTCATTCTACAGCTGGTTTGTCAACCGCTATTTTTAATCAGTTTGTGAGCTGCTCATCTGATTACCTTCTTTACTTTGATTAAAATTTTCTTAATACTCTAATCTTTCTATTAAGATTATAGTTTATATTATGTAAATTATTTCTATTATTAACTAAAACAATCTTTGTGCTTATAGAAAACACCAAGATTCAGATGTATCTCCCATCTGAAGGGCTCACAATATAGGCAAAGGTGAAATTTCTCTAGCTTCCCATGTAGTTTGTGGCATTGTAAGTTTGTGAATTATTTGAGCACCAAAAGCTTCTTCTTCCTTTTTTTTTTAAAGTATCAGGAATGACTTAAATAATAAAACATGACCTAGCATGAATTACAGTATCTGAATTCATTTCTCCAACAGGGTGTTTGTGGGCCCAAGGTTGAAAGCAATTAGGTGTGAATTACTGCCCCATCTTCTGTACCCTGGATGGTTTTATGATGATTATAAAATTTTATTATTAATGGTTCACTGTTTTTGGAGGAGTTGTTAATTTAAACGTGTATATTTATATTGTTAATTAATGAATAGGACAAAATTAGTTTGGTGAAATCTTTCTAGAGACCAGAAGCAGTTGGGAAGTGGAGAGGATGTCATCAGCAGCAGGGTCGGAACTGAAAGCTAGGCCTTAAGAGAAACAATGTGCTGCAGTTTGACCAATAGTTATTAGAGCCATGGGGGGCCATGGAGACCTTCCTGTCCAACTTTTGTTTAAAAACCAGGCAAAATAAGTGACTTACCCAGGATCACACCACTAGTTCATGGCAGAACCAGGTCAACTTAGTCAAAGACACTCAGGATCCTGGCTCCCAGTCCACAGCCTCTCATTTTCAACAATTGAAAAAGATATGACTGAATAGCTGGGTAGGCATGGATGACATCGTTAGAAGGCAAGAAAAATTATAAAAAGTAAAGCAGAGTTTCAGTTTAATTGGGCTAGTCTAAGTGTCAAAATAATGCCTGGATGTGTGTATAGAGAAGTTGAAAGAGAAGGAGGGGTCAGGAAACTTCCTATTGATAAGGTAGGTTGAGGTCTCCAGGGTTGTGATATGGAGATTGTATAAAAGCCCACGGGATAAGCAATACCTTCCTAACAATGCATTTTCTACATGTTGGAACCACAACTGGACAAACCAACTTACCCCAGCAGTTATGTAGGTAATGACTGATGGGAGCCCGAGAAATGGTCACATACAATTTCTACCTCTGGCCCTCCTCTTGCCATGCTTTTTAGCTCCTCTCCATCCCTCATCCCAAAATTCTCTCCCTCCTGCTCACTGAACGGTGAAAAATATTTTCTCGGGCAAATTTAGTCACAAAAGAGCAATTGAAAACTGATTGGATTTTTCCATGGGTTAGGCAAGAAAAAGAATGTGCAGCATTTGGTAAAGTTTTTCTCAAAGAAATTGGTAATAGAAGCAACCATGCAGAACTGCTAGTACATCGAGCCAAAGTCTATCTTTTTAAATAGCAAAACAAGGTCTCATTCCTGTTGGGATTCTCTAGAGGGGTCTTAGACAAGTGGCCAAAATGAATTTGACATTGAGAACATAGGTGTATGTGTGTATATGTTTTTTCCTTCTCTTAGAACTTTAAATGTTTGCCAAGCAAAGCCACACTGAAAGCCATTGTCAATTCAATCTAACTGAGCAGTGACTGACAGCGCCCCCTCAACTCAGCTCTTACCTGTTTCTGATTGAATTATTGCCTGGGCTCCTGGGAGCATGACCTGGTCCCTCCCAGTGTACTATTCCAGTCTCTTGATCAGAGACAGAAACAGTTCATCAGAAAAGAAACACATTTTGTAGAAATGAACATGCTTTACTTCAAGCTCAGTATTACACTCTCGCTATTGGAAATAAATTCACTCACCTGGACCATGGCATCATCTAAATCCCTTTTTTTCTAGAAAGCCAAAGACTCTCTTTCTCAGCCCATCTAAGTTGAACATAATGTTCTTTCCATACCATTAGATATTTTTCACTGTGAATTCTATGAATATCACAGGCATTATAAAATTGAGTAAATCACTCTACTAGGCAACCCCCCGTCTTATATAATTCTATGAAAGAGACAATGTTTTGTGATGTCTCATTTCTTCTCTCTAAACACCCATCTCTGTGCTGACTGCTAATTATATTTTAAGAAAAAAGACTATTCATTTGAGTTTCAAAACCTGAAATCCTTGTATCATGTCTAATATTCCAAAAGATGGCTTCTACTCACCCCCTCAGATAAAATCCCAAAACTCCACATTCCTCTATACACAAAATTGTCAGAAACCCAGGAACCTTTTATTTTTGTCTTATTTTAGTGTAGCCTTTCATTTTTAACCAACGAGGGCTAAAACCGTCTCCTATTATGATAAATCAAGATACACGGCTCTAAGGAAATGGGTCTTTCTCTGAGTTCTAATCATTGGAACTTAGTGCTGCTATTTTTTTTTCCACTTGTGTCTTGATCTACAGTAACCTCTTTAGCTCTGTCCTCAATCTATTTGCACTTAAATGCTATGAAAAGTAGATTTCAAATAAGATCTAAAATTCACTAGATGGTGAAATGTAAATACCATAGTTAAAAATGAATTATTCCATAAAGGGGAAAATACTGACTGCAGCCAATGGCGAAATAAATCTGTATTTTAGAGTTAGGTGTAAAATACACAGTATTTTACCACAAATCCTTAGGAAAAGGCAAGGCAGAGCAGGAGGGAGAAGCCTGTGAACTTGTATTAGCAACTACCACTCCCAGTTTTATACGGCATTGCCTATTCAGCTCTCCCCTTAAATTTGCAATTCTTTTTTTTTTAAAGATTTTATTTATTTTTTTGACAGAGACAGCCAGCGAGAGAGGGAACACAAGCAGGGGGAGCCAGAGAGGAAAAAGCAGGCTCCTAGTGGAGGAGCCTGATGTGGGGCTCGATCCCAGAACTCTGGGATCATGCCCTGAGCCGAAGGCAGATGCTTAACGACTGAGCCACCCAGGCGCCCCTAAATTTGCAATTCTTGAAAAATGTTTTACTTTCCTCCACAGCATATATTTTAAGAAGAAAGAAGTTAAAAAGACAGAAAACATCACATATTATAATAAAAAATTCAAATTTTTTTCCAGAAGTGTATTTCCAGAAACAATCTGACCTTATCTCAAGGCTGAATTGAGACCCCTTCCTCTCCTTCAATATGTTCTTATTTGGATGAGTTAGCAAATTTTAGACTCTATGATGAAGAGGGAAAAAATGTCAAGGAAGCATATTCTGTTTCATTTGTGATAATATCCAATCTAAGTCTGATTAGAAAGTTGCTACACATTATTGAATTTTTTAAAATATACAGTTGAGGCATTTAACACTGAACTAGGTAAGTGCCTACATAGATAGATAGATAGATAGATAGATAGATAGATAGATAGATAGATAGATAGATCAATCTTGTGAGCCAGTTATTGTATTTAAAAAATTTCATATACAAACATTTGAGGTCAGGGATAATGCTATCTTCTTTCAGAGAGGATTGTCATTTGTTCCTGAAAGATACACGTGGGCATTAGCAATCTGGGAATCCAATTCAGGTATTGACATTATTCTGGGCTAACAGGATAATTTGTACTCAGCCAAGCCTATGTGAATGTTGGTTTTCTTCAGGTGTGACCTTACTTCTAGGATCCAACCTTTGGATCCCAAACCCAAAACCAGGGTTTACCAGAGCCCGCATCCTTCTTAGCCATACATTCCCATTTTTGCACTCCTAATCCACAAGGCTGTCAAAAAGTTCTCTCAGCCACATTTATTAGATTGGCAATCAATGTAGGTAAAAGCTGAGCTTCCGCTTTTAAACACTGGTGTCCCAGATATCAGATTAGTAATTCTTACCACCTTGTCAGCTTTCCAATGCCTTTCAACAAAAATTTCATCCAACTTTTATATATGCCTTCCTTGGAAGCATTGGTGCACACTGCCTAGATCACCATTACATTTGTACTTTAAAAATATTTTCTGTATTTTTAAATTTCCAACAATGAACATGAATTACTTTCATGATCAGGCCATGAAAAGTAACATTCATTTATTTGTTGTCTTTAAGTAGTATGTGAGCCTTTATATGATAGTAAATTAAAAATATTTTTCTGTACATTTATAGGTAGTGACCATGCTTTTCATATTCAGTAACTGACATAGCTGGGGGAAAAACATACAACGTGGGTTCTTGTTACAAGAAAAGGAATTTTATCTGTTGCTCTTCTCCATATTCACCAGTAGGAGTATTCCAATGTAGAAGATGAGCTGCATGAAATGCTGAAGGTTACTGATAATTAAAGAGCTATTCGCTGTCTACTTCAATCTATTCTCTAGAATTCAGCCAAAGTAAAAGTTCTAGAATTAAAATCTAGCTGGATTGTTACCCTGCTTGAAACCCTAAAAAGGCTTGAAACCCTCACTCTCAATGGAAAAATCCAAATTTCTGAGCAGAGCGTACATGGCCACTCCACTCTTGCCTCTTATAGTCTTACCCTCCCACTACGTCAGCATAGAGAACTACTGAGTCTCCCCAATTCGCCATTCTCTTTTGCTCCTGGCCCTTTACGCACTCCTGCCAGCGAGGATATGGCAGCAGCAAGGGCAGTTCTCTTGGACCTAAAGGCAAAAGGCACTTGCTGAGAGCAGCTGCATCACAGAAGCCTCTTACTCTAGATTTTTATGAGAAATAAATCCATGTCTATCCTGTTTAAGTCACTACACTGTGAAGTCCATTTATTATCAATATTAAATAATATTTCTAAATAACAGCAACCTTCTTCCCCACACTTTTTCATTCCCCAGGTTTCCAATGATCTGTTGCTTCTCCCAGGAGCTATTCCGTTTCCTCACACAGGCTAGGTTCCTCTTGCAGTAATGACATCACAAGGCATACCACCTGCATTAAAACTGCCCACTTACTTGTCTGTCGGCAACACTAAGTTGAAATCCCTAAGGTCAGAGATTGTGCTTGTTCATTTTTGTTTCCCAGCACCTACCACTGGGCCTGACACATAATAAACACTTTATAAATACATTTTGAATTAATGTAAGATCAAGGAAGGATTACAAATCCTAACTCCACATTACCAAGACTCTAATGAAAAGTGATAACAGGATGAGTACCCTTGAAATTTCCCATTTTTATTTATAGACAATGTAGGTGGGGAGTTTGGAGAGAATTATACCTCCTTTATCACCAGTTAAAAACTGGATATATTTATAATAAACTACACAATGGCATATACAATATGATTTAGTTTCTCCATTCTTCCTCTACCCTACTTCCAAATATCTTGGCCTCTGAGACAAACTGAGATTTACAACCATTAGATTTATTCCTTTGAGCTAAAACAGGGTTCTCTGAAAAGACTGCCGAAATGCAAATATGTTTAGAAACTTCAAACCATTAGCACGCATATGCCCCTTCATAGGGATTAAATTATCAGAATGCATAGAAGGTATCAGAGCCCTAAGGAAATGAGACAGAGAACTGGATGATTTTGATAAGAAGAAGAGACTGGAACAAATGATACCTAAAGAGGGAAGGTTTGCACCCTATGTGCACCAAAGTCTGTGCTAAAGGTTTGAAGAGGGCACAGAGTATTAGGAAGCACGGACTCCCATTGGGACAGACAGGCTCGAAGCCAGTAGACCAACCAGGTACACCATATTACTTATTATTTGTCCTGAGAGATTATATGATAGGTTTCTGCTATTGTTTTCCTTGAGTAGAATTACTCAAATGGTTGAATTATTTTAACATAGCCAGCATCTCACAGTTTCTTTGTTGAAGTCATTTGTCTTAAAAGGGAATCTTCATTTTTATGCCCAAATAGGTATATCCTAGTAGCATCCTGAGATCAAAGGGAGAAATCACTCAAGTCCTTATTTGAAGAGAGCAAACCAGATACAGGTTATGATATATCCAAGGGAATCCTCTGGGGGCTTCTCCTGATTCTGCTCTCCTATGATGACACTTTCAACAAGAACAGAAACTCACGCCAAATTTAATGCATTTTTATGACCAGAATTGAAACAAGAGTGGCAAATGTCTCTCATTCTTTTATACTGGGTCATGATTGTAATCTCATGGCCCTGCTCAGATGTCAACCTCTTGACTGGAAGGGCAGGTAGATGATACAAGAGTTCATTCTTGTTCCACCTCTAATTTGTTCACTGAAAGTGAAGAGGAGTGTCTCCATCATAAAACAAGGCATGGGCTTCTCTTTTTGCATTTGACTCCCAATGTGGGCAGTAAAGTGGATAGAGTTGACCTCCCCATGCTTTAACCTATCTGTCAAGTTATTTCTAGAGCTTTGGGTCCTGTTGTGTGTCTGTGTATGCATACACACACACACACACACACACACACACACACACTCCAATAACAATCACAAGCATATTTAGCCCCTCAGTATGCTATCTGTCAAATGCAGCTCTCCTGGGACTTAAAGCAAATAGCATCTCCAAAGCCTGGTTTATATGTACCCTAATCTGAAATCTTATTCTGAACAGTTAACTGAAGAAAAATGTAAATAAACTTGTTGTAGATACCAGATACAATGTCATATATTATTTTTTCGAGAACAAGGATTGTGTAAGTGTATGGAATTGATTAATAGCCCCTTATTTCATGCAAATTGGCACAGATATATTTCTTTTGGATAAAAGGTTGCAGTACTGAGGTTCTTAACCGTTCTGTGTCACAAAAGCAGTTTTAGAGCTATGGATACTTTCTCCAAAATTATAAACATACCCAGACAACTTTTTGTATTATATCAAGGGCTTTATGACTTCACAATTTGTACTCTAACAGTAATCATATATTTTCCAAAAATTTGATTTTACTCCTGGTCAAATCCTGTCAAAAATGACTTTATAGTTTAATTTGAGTTATTTCTTTTATCCTCAGATTTTAATGTTCTGGAAATTGTTTGGAAAAAATATAGAAATGACCACTTTCTTGATATAAAAGTGCTTACACATAACTATGAACGGATGACTAGATGGATGAAGAAAGAATGAAAAAAGGGCTCTAATATTTATTATCATTTATTACCAACCATTGCCTGAATATCAATATATAGAAAAGAATTATAATTGATTTCTCAAGTAAGTTTTTGTGTTCTGAGTCAAAACAAGTTTTCTCACAGGCTGTTCAGGAAACTTCTAGAATCTTTTCCTCAGAGGTTCTTATCCATTTTATTAAAAACATTTCAGATGACTGAGCTGTAACCCAGGGATCTTCTATCACATGGATCACATCCTTTTGGGAACACATCACATAGAGTGACCACCATACTGTTAGTCCTAAGAATCTGGGCCTTCCATTGCTCAGATATGCAAATCTTGTCTTTTATCAAGAAATAGAAGACAGAAATACATTATATCACATCATAGGCAAAATGATAGTATGCCCTCATGATTACTGAAAACAAAAAGGCTACCTAACCAAGATCTCTGGGGCTCCATCCTCATTCACTGGACAAGGATTTATAGAGTGTCCCTTCAGCATAAGGTCCTAAGCTAGATCTCTATAGCACTTGCACTCTTGCAAATCCAAGCAGAATTCGCTGGTGAGCTCAGTCTGGTTGGCATCAGATGGGAATTACAGCCAAGTGAATTTTCCATATTGTAACCCTATTATCTCTCTCTCCCTCCATCTATCTCTCCTGTACTGTGCATGGTTGGGCCTTATGGAAAGTTATCATTTGGATGCAAAACAATTATCCTAAAACAGTTAGCCAGAGTGGTCTGGACACACAGATTTATCTTCCCTCTCCTTCAGTGAAGAACATCTATCTTCCATGACCTCTTGATTACTGAAGCCTTTGGAATATATTCTTTGGTCTGTGACACTGTGCTCAGTGCTGGGCTGAGCATTAAATATCACCCTCTATGATTAATTGGAAGTTAATTAAATCTATCACTGAAACAATGGGAAGGCAATGAGCTATGTAATCATTGAAATAGTAAATGAAATGATGTACAGGTCTCTCCATCTCGCTTATTGACAATGATGGAGGGGTGGCAGGCCTCAGATGCCTGGTGAGGCTTGCTGCCTGACCTCACAGGCAGCTCTAACTTTCACAGAGCCCAGGGACAAGGCAACGAAAAGCATGTTCTGACTACCTCTGCTGAATGAGGGAGCCCCTCTTCCTTAGGCCTCCAAAGTGTCCTTATCAGGGCTTTTCTGTCTTGAATAATCAGCAAGATAAGGTATGGGAATGGCTAAACAGGCCATGCAAATACTGGTTGTTACCACCTCTGAACAGCTGAAATTTCAAGGGCCCTTCAAATGCAATGAATAGAATGCACATCTACTAAACACCGCATGTTTTGGCCTGTATTTTGAAACTTCAGAATTTTTAAAGTGCTTCCACAGACCTGACACCATTTGGCCCTGAGAAGCCCTCATAAGATGGGAGAACTGTGAAACAGAGAGGTGAAGTGGGTTGCCTGAGTTTATATAACTGGTTAGTGACAGACATGGGTAAAGCTAATTAGACACTAAAATGACAGAGCCAGGCCTAGCCAAATCCTTAGTTCCTATTTCCTAACTTGACTTAACTTGTGGATGTGAGGAAACAGGACGCCATGAGGTTTGGAAAAGTAACCTTAAATTGCCAGATTGCCCAAAGTCCCCTGGGATCTGGACTGGCATACTTCACCATTTGGTATGAATATTGATTTTTATCACAGGGAAGCCATCCAGATACTAATTTTCCTCAGTCTTCTTGGGTTGCCATAACAAAATACCATACACTGAGTGGTTTAAACAACAGAAATTTATTTCTCACAGTTCCGGAGGCTGGAGGTCCGAGACCAAGGTGCCAACAAGATTGTGTTCTAAGGAGAGTTCTCTTCCTAACTTGCAGACAGCTGCCTTTTCTCTGTGTCCTCACATGGTAGGGAAAGAGNAAATTAAAAGAGAGAGAGACGTGTCCTCGTCTTCTTAGAAGGCCCCAATCCCTTCAGATTAGGGCCCTGCTCTTAGGAGCTCATTTCACCTTCATTACCCCCTAAAGGGTTGATCTCCAGGTACAGTTACATTGGGGATAGGGTTTCAACATATAAATTTTAGAGGGACACAGTTCAGCCCATAGCATAATTTGAAAGTATATTTTTAAAATTATAACTCAAGAATTATAAATTGGGATAACCTAATCTCTTTAAACTCTAGTCACCCAATAGTTTAATTTCCTTTTTCTTTTTCTTTTTTATTTTTTGTCACTAGGTAGAAGAGCATTTTTAGTACTCAGAATTAACTTGGGATTCACCCTCCCCTTCTTTCCCTTCCATCCGTACTCCTTCCTAATGGGACAAGCCCCAAGTCCTGGTGGCATGCCTCTTCTATTTGAGGAGGCTTGGCCTTGGAGGAAGTCCGTCCCTACCTTCTTAGATACACACTGGGTATCAGGGGAAAGAAGATAGTTATCAATGTGTCATGGTTCTCGTGTACCCAAGGGACCCTTAAAAAGACTAAGGCACTTTTGGGGAATCAATTGAAAACAAATTAATTAAATAAAGGTCCCTTATCACAGTATTGAAGTTTAAAATTATTTAGTGGAAAGAAGTTCAGGTGAACTTCTTATCAATGGTAGTCAGAAAAGATATGCATCCCCTAAAGGCATTTTTCTTTTTCTTTCTCTCCTGCTGACACACAATCAGGTCCATCTGCCTAACATTGTCTAACTAAATATCCAGGGCTTTAGGAAATATCACTTTGGATCTGAGTACAGTGTGGTCCTGCTCCAGCCCTCCCAGGAAAATTACTGGCTCACATGTAGTACAGCGGCTATACAGAAAGCAAATCAAAATCCATTCAAAAAGAGGTTCTAGAGAAGCAAAGGGGTGAGCACATCCTGCCTCAACGCTTTTGCACTTACTCTTTCTGCTTGGAGCAATCTTCCCCCAAATACCTGGCTACCTCTTGTCCTTACGTCCTTCAGGCCTTTGCTCAAATGTCCTTGATCAAGTTAGGCTTTCTCCGACCACATAATCAAAACAGTGCCTCCTTTTAGTGTATCACTTTCAAATATCTTACCCTACTTTATTTTTCCTTCAGAATACTAATCACTACTTAATATTATGTTCTTCATCTACTTAGTTTCTATCTTCCCTCCTAAAATATCAACTCTGTTTTCTTCTGTATCTTAAAGCTTTGAACACAGCATGGCACATATTAGGTACTGAATGAATGAATAAATGAATGGACTTAAGGGGTAAAGTGAAGGCCATCTGATACGTCAACATCACAAGGCCAAGCCAGCTATGGAAGCAGAGGACATAATGGAAGTATCTGAGATCTGTTACAAGCTGTACACTTCAGGCTACTAGCTTAACCTTCCTGGACCAGAGTTTACTTATCTTTAATGAGTGAGGTTTGAAATACGTATTTTTTCCTAACTCTAACATTCTATCAGCTACGATATGAATTTTAAAATGATGATGTAATATGCTGTCAGTCTGAGGAGTCCTGATCTTGAGTCTGTTAGGAGGGGCCAGGCAGAGATAGTTAGAATAGGTGTTTCATGGCTATCTTTTGAGGTCCAGATTTTTTAAAGTTGAAGAGCCAGTTTGAGCTATCCCAATTTCCGCAACATAGTGGTGACTAAAATTTGATGCTGCTATCTTTATCGTGAGTCTAATCCTGTGTTTTTCCCAGAGATTTACCTTCTTAGTCTTTTGTAAAAACAAAAAGAGTGACTTTGCCATAAATTAAGCAAATAAATAAGTTCAATCTAAAATTTTATTCTTTAAAAAAATGAACAGTATTAAAGAGAGAAAAAAATGAACAAAGAACTTCCTTGGAAATATTTTACATGGTATAAATGGTATCAGAAAGGTAAATATGGATTTTAGCTCAAAGAATACATTGAGCTAATAAGAATATAATTATGTTGTTGATGTCACTTCCGGTCATGACTTGGAGTATTCTAGCCGAAAGAGTATTATTAAAATGACTGGAGAAGTTTTTGTTTACTTATTTAGCCTATTCACTTAGACTCCAGGCAAATGTACAAAATACTCATTTGAATTGCAAATTGAATCCATCAGCTAAAGTTACGAATTTTTTAAAGTCAGATTTAGAAACCCAGGCCATTAATTCATAAATAGCCTTCTGTAGAGTATATGAATTAGCCTATCACAAAGATAATGACATAACATTATTGAACAACATAAAATAACTTCCTTTTATTTTCCCATAACGTCTGAGTTCCAGGTTTCCTGGCTCTCTCATAATGCCTTATAGTGCTGCAGGGCAAATACGTGTGAATTGCAGTTGCAATATGAAAAGTGACTCCGGAAAAGGCGTGTTGGGGCTTTCAAGCTGATTCCCTGTCAATAGCCTCTACATCAAACCACCTCAGTGTCTAGGTCAAGCAATGCTTTTCATAGATGCCGACGCTGTCAGGTCAAGGCAAGATCTGAGCACTGAGATGTGTGTACTTGGTCTCTTACATCAGTCCCAATAACAATGATCTCCTTGGGGTGGGGTGGGGGGTGCAAGGAGGAAGGAACCGACCTGACATTACTTTATCGTGAGTGTGTAGGATCATATCGGCCTTTCACAGAGAAGTGGAACACTTGAGGATTGATTCTAGGACTGATCTATGGGAGATAGATGTTTCCAGTCTGCCCCATCTCTTGGTGCTATGACAAGACTCAGAGGTTTGAACTGACAAAAGTATAGGAGTTAGAGAAGTTATTATGTAAGTATGCATAACTTCTTCAAAATAACTAGAGAGAAAACAGACACATTTGCCTATGTCCAAAGCAAATCTTGCAGCACTCAAGGGTAAAACAAACTTGAGCGGTCTCCATACTCGATTCAGTTAAAACAATATGATCATGCTATTTGGCATTGTGTAGCATCTGAAATAAAATAAAGGGGCAAAGAGGAGAAGATTGCATTTTTTACTTTCAGTGGCATAAATGAGCATCCTGTTGCACATAGTAGGAATTCAAAACAGTTTGAGTCATCAGTTTTACAATGGTATTCGTTTTGTGATCTTGGTCTTGGGTCTAACGTTGAATTCATTTTATCTCAGGATAACCAATTGAAAAGTAGAAATTTGCTTTAAACGACATTTTTTTTCTGTTTGATGCCAAATAATTAACATGAATGGATTATTTGACCAGATTGACATAGGCATTTAATGTCATATTGACATAGCCATAATCGCCTATCTTGATTTGTCTATTAGGAAAATAAAGATAACAAATAAAGATCTCCAGGCTTCCTTTCAGTTATACAACATCTGTGAGACCTACAATCACTTTCAACCTTCACACTTTTCACAGACATTAATTTTCTCAGATATTAAAAAGTAAGAGAAAGTGATTAAGAGAAAGGGCTTTGATGGCAGCCAGCTCTGAGTTCAGACACTGACATGCCACGAATTAGGCATACAGCCTTGGGCAAGCTACTTATCCTATTGGAGCCTCAGTTTCTTCATCTCTAACATGGGATGATAATATGGCGACATCATAGGACTGTGGTGAGAAATAAATGAGATAATGAGATAAAACACTTAGCATGGTGCTGGGAGCATAGTGAAGGCTTGGTAAATATTAACTATTTTAATTTAAAAAGGCTTTTAAAGGGCAAAATCAAAGCAAAAAATATCATCGTCAAGTATTGTTTCATAAGTTTGTATTTCAGCTTGGGAAGAAAAATAATATTCAAAGAAATCGTCATTGAATACATAGATTCTCATGGAAAGTTACTCTTTTCATAAAAACAAAAGAATGAAGATGTATAAAATTTTCCTTCTATGTAAACATCAGACAATGAAAGCTTCCTCAGACTGTCTCACTTCAATCTCAATCAGGAAAAATTGTAAATGCCCAGTTGTGGGAACTACGAAAGGGATGAACCTTCCTGTTCCCAAGGAAGTTAACTAAGTTACCTAAGAGCATTAATGCTCACAGAGGCCCCTCTTCCCAAGAGCCGACTGAACATACTTTCAGGTCCTGCCATCAGGGTGATGCCAGACTAATGCCTACAATGTAACAACTGCAGGCTCACAAAGTGAGTATTCTTGTTTTGTGTTATTTTGTTTTCTTATTTTGCTTTGCTTTCCAGTGTGATGAGAAAATTCAGATCAAATATGATCTCATTGGGAATTTTTAAAGCTCTCTACCATTCCAGGCATCACTTCCAGGATGACTCCAAGGACATGCTGTCTCATTCTAGGCCCACCGGCTTTTAACCCATTATATCAGTATTCATGACATGTTGGCATCAAGCATGCTCAGTGGGGAAGTGGGAGAGCTAGGTCATGGCTGAAAGCACTCTCAGTGACTCTCTGAAGCACTCTCAGTGACTCTCTGTGCACAGGTGTTTTCTACAACGTTTAGAGCCAACACACAGAATATATGACTTAACAAACTTTTTTTAAAATTATGACCTTCTCACTTCGTTTCTAAAATCAAGCAGTCTGATATGGGCTTTCCTTACAGTTTGATGGGGAACAAAGTTGGAATCAGGAAGACCCAGGTTCAAGTTCTGGCTCTTTCCATTGAATGCATAGCTGTGTGCATTGAGTATGTGATTTATCTCTCTGAGCCTCAGGTTCCTGAGATTATAATATATATAAAGTGATTAGCATGTGCATAGTTATAGCAAACACTGAAGAAATATTTGTTTCTCCTACCATATTACTACTACTATTCAATCTAAAAAGGAAAAAAAATGAACTCATCTAACCCATTCACAAAGCTGGTCCCAAGTAAGCTTCCACATGGCTTATTATTTTTTTCAGGTTGGTCTTAATTAAAAAAGGTTCTTGTCTTAGAGATAGTACTCAGAGACTGGTCTAAGGAAGAACCAAAGAGATTTACTCTCAAATACATCTTTATAGCTTCATCACCATAATACCTACGCATTCATGTGGACAACATCATTTCATCATAAATGAGAAGGTCGTACTATTGAACTGTAATCCATCCATTGATTTATGGTCCCAAGTTCCTCCAAGGATTTTCACAAATGCCTGTGACGTTTCCTAGTGCTGGACTTTGCATTTGGATCTGTGATTTAGATGACAGATGTGTGAAATCATATGTAGCCAGACAAATCCCGGGTGATAACACATTTGAGGGGGCTCAAGCAGTGATGGATTAAGGCCCAATCAACCAGATCAGCTAATCTGAGCCCTCCTCAGTGACACTGGCCCTGATGCTTTAAAGGGGCACCCCCAAATAAATTACTTTCCAGAAATAATACTTTCTGCTCTGCATCTGATCTTACAATATTTCCTTTTCCACAATAAGTCCCAATACCATTGGAGAAGCCCTGCTTATTTCTGGAGAATCGATTATTATGTCTGGGATTAACATTTGCCTCTATTAACTAGTTAACTTTACTTTTAAAATCTAGTATTCCAAGTAAAAATGGGATTATTATTATGGACAGTATGACTGATAATAACCATTTTTGAAAGTCTGACAAATGCAGAAGCTGTAAAGCCAAGGACTGAATAGCTTCTTAGATGCTAGAGAGTTCATTCCAAAGAAACCCAGCAACTCACATCCACATGATACATAAAATCAAGACTCTCCTAGGAAGAAGCTAATATAAGAATGTGACACTGAAGCCTTTCTCAAGAGTGAACCTTATAGTTCACATGTATAAGCTTTCTTTCAAAATAGATTATTTCACATATATTTTTATGGAAATAGGAAGGAGACAAGAAAAATCACACTTTGGCATAGCAATAAAGAAATATAACACAAGATAAAGAGCTGTACTAAGAGAAAAAGCAAGGAGTGTTCTGAACCCCTCCACAAGGATCTCTCTAACAATGTACGGTCCATACACCACCTCAAGAGTGTGCCCATTTAATTTCATAAAAGGCAGGTTTGAATGCTTTACTATTCTATCACTTCTCTGGGCCTCTTATTTGATTTTTGTTTTCAGAATCAACTTAAGACAATTTTTTTTCTTCTTTATTGTTGCTTACAGTGTTACCAAAATAGCTCTCTGCATACCCCAATGTATGTCAGCTGCAGGCCTCTAAGCAAGTCTGTGCTGCATGCCTTGGATCATCAAGAAATTATCTGTAGTAAGGATCTGATGTCATTCGTTATGTTGTATGAGACTGAGAAGCAAATAAACAAGTGTATATGTCTCTCTGATTTTACCTTGTTCTTCATTTGTTTCCTTAACTGACTTTCCTTTCTACCCTGAAACTTTTCTACATTATTGTCCTTCGGACCCCCTTAAAAATGACACTACTCAGCATAATAGTCTAGTAGTTCGCCAACCTAAATCCCCTTTTAAAACAGGCCTGCCTCGTAACGATTTATTTTCTTTGCTGAAGTGCATTAAAACAAGCTTTTAGCAGGATGTTTCAAACAGTGGAACCTAACCTCGACTGCTGCATTGCACCCTTCTTCCCTCATCCACTCCTGGCACTAAAAACAAAACAAAAACCAGCCAGTAGTGTAGGTATGAAACTAAATGCTGGCCCATATACTCAAGAGCAATCAGAGTGAACGAAACAGAAATGTGGAAGGGGCAAGAATACAAAGCATTCTCATCCACTTCGTCAATCTTGCTCCTTTTGCAGGACCCTCTCTTTGTGGACTTCTTGGAATTTATATGAAGACAGATGTCTGTATTCTTCTGAAACAATATTAGGAAGAATACAGTAGTAACTAGCAGCAAGAGTAATAATGTGAAGAGAACAAAGGTAAAATTTATAAGTAGAACTACTCAGATTAATTGGGGGGGGTGGATATTATCATCTGTTCCAGGGATCCACAAACTACAGCCCAAGAGCCAAATCCAGCCTGCCACCTTTTCCATAGCCATTGGTCTACTTGTTGTCTCTAGCTGCTTTTGTTCTACAATGGCAGAAGTGAGCCATTGTGACACAAACAATATGGCGCACAGAGCCTAAAATATTTACTATCTGGCCCTTAACAGAAACATTTTGTCAATCTCTAATCTTCAGAAGATGACATATAGTAATTAGAAATTAAACTACATTTGCATACTCAATACTCTTATAATCTTTGAAAAATTACACATTAAAATTTACCTATCTATGTTTAATATGGGAAAGAATGTGTGGGGGGGGTACATGAACATGCATTTTGGGGGGTGTCCTAAAATGAAATATAAAACATGCTTGCTAGGAGAGCTTCTTGAATACTCAGAGGCTTAGCATACTTACAGGGTCAATGGTATAAAAATGGAAAGATTCAACCTGAAACCCAGAGCTGGAAGATAGAGTCCTGGTTATATCACCTTGGACAAGTCCTTTAACCTCGCCTTCCTCACATGTAGAGTAGGAACTCTGATGCCTGCCTCCCAAGGCTGTATAAATCAAATGGAATTATCTATGTGTGTGTAAATCCTTTACTAAGCCACAAATTACAAAAATATCAGTTGTTATTGTGCAGTGCCCAGAATGCTTTCCGTGTACATGGTATTCTGAGCAAGGATATCTCAGTGAACTGATTCGCGTAGTTATGATTTTCCCTTCACATCAGTTGCCTCCGCCACCCCACCTGCAAGAGCTCTCTATATTGTATCAAAGCACCGTTTCGAAGAAAGCATCATTTCAAATTAAGTCTAAAACCAAGGCTTAGCACATAAAATGCTCAGCCCAGTCCACATGTGGGGGTATAATTTCAAAATCATGCTCATAGAAGTCTGTCATTGTCTCCCACCTGCCATTTGCAGTTCATCTCATGGCATTTCTACACCTGACATTTCCTCCCTTAGCTACAGCTTCGTTTGTACCTGTCCCCCTTCACTCCCTCTCTCCCCACTGTCCCCTTTCAATTTCACCCCAGTCCCCTTTGCTCCTCTTCTCATTTCTAATTCTGAAAGCCCTCTGAGAAAGGGGGAGGGGAGGAAAACAAAAGGTTAATTTTCTCCAGCCTGCCCAGGCCGACTTAATGTAACAGAAGGCAGCAAATTGTATTGATTTAGTGACATGCAACTGTCCAGAAAGAGCTATTTATACATTATTCAGGACAAACACTGTCATAATGGACAAACAGCAGCAGCATCTGGGATGTTAATGTCTACAAATAAGATTATTCTTTGAAAGGATTAGGATGAAGCATTTTGTGTAATTAGATTTCTCCGTTTCAGGAATGAATTGCCTTTTAGCAGTAAAAGCTGTCACTGAGGGAGCCATTAGCTCCTTATAACTGAATTAAATGCATAATTAGTGACATGATCACATTAGGATTTGTTTCATTTTTAACTAATCTGAAGGGGGAGGGGCCGGGGGAGCGTTGGGGAGTGGAGACAGTGCCATTTCCAGGTCACTGCGGCCTTCCTCAGCTGGGATAGGCCTCAGCTGGTGTGCTGAAGTTGGTAAAAGTCAGGCGTGTGTGAATCAGAGCCTGGGCCTCGCCACGGCGACGGCCGGGCTATTCATCACTGGGTGGTGGGTGACAGTGACTGATGGGCTAGGCCCGGGCCTGGCACTTCACCAGTGCAAGAATCATACGAGCCAGGGAGCAGAATGACAGCTGGAGCGCTGTGTCAAGTGGTGGAGAGACCAGAGCTATTAATAATGTGTGCCACATGATCTCGGCCGCGAGAAAACAATGACTTAGACATTGGTGAGAATAAAGATTTTACATTTAGTCCAGGGGTGACTCTTCTCCTTGGCACTTGTAGAATAAATCGCTATGCAATCAGCATGTATGAAAATCAGGCAATGCATATATTAGAGGCCAGCCAGTGAAGGAGGGGACATGGGTGGAGACTTAAAAATCCACGCATTGGCTATATATGCTGTAAATCCCATGCTCCTGACATTTCTGCAAATGCCTTGAGGTAGCAGGAGAGAATAAGTAAGAAGACAATGAGGAGGGCTTTCGTGTTTGCTCACTCACTTGATCCTTCTGCACTTCTTTGCTGAAAGTCTACTGCCCTCAGTGCAGCTTTAGAGACTATAAGAAGAATGAAGAGGTATGGGGCATTGTCTCTGCCCTCAAGGAGCTTAACAGAATTCAAAGGGATTGACTTAGTTCACTCAGCATAATAAGTCAATCAGAGAAAGACAATTACCATATGGTTTCATTCATATGTGGAATATAAGAAACAGGGCAGAGGACCATAAGGGAAGGGAGGGAAAAGAGAATGAGAAGTCAGCAGAGAGGGAGACAAACCATGAGAGACTCTTCTTAACTATAGAAAACAAACTGAGGGTTGCTGGAGGGGACATGAGTGGGGGATGGGGTAATTGGGTGATGGGCATTAAGGAGGACACATGATGGAATGAGCACTGGGTGTTATATGCAACGGATGAAGTATTGAACACTGCACTTGAAACTAATGATGTACTATAGGTTGGCTAATTGAATTTAAATTTAAAAAAGGAAAAGAAAAGAAAAAAAATTTATCATTTAAAAAAAAGGATTCAAAAGGAGCTGAGACACCAAGTGTGTGTCATTGAAATGCACTGACATTTTATTTGCTTTGGAGGACTTCTAATTTTGCTTCTTAGTCTGAAGGTTAGGTTGAGAAGAAATGAGCAGAATAACAATGGAAGCTTGGTAAAAATGCTTGCATTCAAATTGTTCGATATTATACAAGACTTCCATGAGTAAAGGCAGCACTAGGTAATGGTAACCTGGGAGTGATTGCAGTCATTGAGTTTGTGGAGAAGGAGCTCCCTCCTGGCTTGGACTGAGCACTCTATTACTGGCAGTTGTTGGGTATTCGGTTCCAGATGGTTTCTGGCAGTAGTGATGGAAGCTTCTCCAAGGAACAGAGGAATGGACAGTAACTAAAATGCTCCAGTCCTTCAAAGATTTCCTCCCTTCTTCCCCCCCACTGAAGCCTACACAATAACTTCATTTAGAGATTCATGATGGCTAGGATTTACCAGCCCTCAGTCACCTTTGGATAGTGTTCATCTTGAAGCCAGGAGAAAAATCAGAGTCTAACAATTAGATGAATACCTTTTCAGACCTAAGTGCTCAGGACGCTGTGATTAAGATGTGCTGCTCATGACTGGTAAAGATAGCTGTAAGGAAATGTCACTGGTAACCATGATGATTCGGTGAGATGTTCTTTGTGCCCTCCTAAGGGATGGTTTGAGTTCTCTTAAGCTTCTGTTAACCTTTGCTATACCAGAAACAGACCACATCAAATCACTTTAACTAATGGCTCAGCAAAAGTCAACGAAAGAGAAGAAAGTAGAAATTCTAATTTCTTAAAGTCACCATTTGATAGGACTTAACTTTTAAAACAGACTTTTGTGAATTGCTTGAGAAAATATAGAGCTTTCATGATGTTATGCCTAGAAAATGTATGTAAAAATTCACATATAACCTTTATATATTGGTGAGCATTAAGATTTCCTGTTCTTTGAGGCAAATATTGACCTTGACTTCACCTCGGTCAATATTTACCTCTCAGGTCAATAGATCTTGATGTTCACCTCAACAGAAGTCAATATCTACTTATTATCTCATTTCTATCTGTCAGGTAGCAGTGTGTAATTGGTAATGTGAATTTTCTTCCCTTATGCATTTCCTGAGGTTAAGATGGGATTAATTTTGGATCTTATGCTTTCCATTTGCTAAATACCTTCTCCCCACAGGAGCGAATAGAAGTTTTATACAGAATATTAACTATGTATTTTCATCTTCTTCCATTGCTTGGTCTCTGCTACCCATTCCAAATTAAGGTAGCACATGGGTAACATAAAATGTTTTCATATGAGAACTTCACTCATTTACTCAACAAATATTTATTGGCCATCATATATCTGACAGCAGTCTACATCTGGGTATATAGTTGGGATATAGTAGACATGGCCTATGCCCTCACGAAGCTTACTGTCAAGTGCAGTACTTTCCAAATCCCAATTTGGAAGGATGTCAGGCAGGCTGTAGTAGCATCACTAGAAGAGTGTTTAGGGTCTTTTTGTTCGAGTTTTTTTTTTATAGAAAGTATCATTTTTGCAAAGAGCAGCCACATATTCAATGGTGTCCTGGTGAGCAGGCCTTTACAGGAAAAAAAGAAAAAAAAAACCCAGTTTGTTGCATTTTCTGACTTTCATGGTGTAATTACTCCCACCATGGCCAATTTCAAGCTACCAATGTGAAATCACTGGTTGCAAAGAGATACACAGAATTATGAGCAAATTCATACCAGCTCCACACTGCTACCCTCTACCTAGTATTATCTACTATTAATATTTTACCCTCTTTGATTTCATGTTGTTCTTTATTCTCCTCCTTCTCTCCCTCCTCCTCCTCCTTTTTCTTCTTTCTTTTTTATCTGCATAATTTTGGTGGGAGGGGGAGCTTTTTAAACACACAGATTCCAAAACCTCAAATCAGTAAAGCTGCAGTGAGTTTCAGGATGTGTGAAAAATTCCACAAGTGATACAAATGCACGGCCATGCTACACACTAGCCTAGTCTAGTAGACCTCATGTAATTTCACTTATTCAATTTTGAAATTTGGAACCTTATAGATTCCACCTTGACCTTTATTCAAGGAAGAACCAGATGAATTTTCCTGGACTCTTTCACCATGCCATGGCACCCAGCCTTCTATCTACCTGGTTTTAATGTTTGGTTTGGCGCAATCTTACCTTATCATTCTCTATAAAATCTGACTTGAACTTATCTCTCTTCACTCTATTCATGTATAAAAATTACTCCAAAAGGCTCTGTATCTACTCAGAGTAACAAGAATCTAACCGTAAATTGAAAGTAGTACATAAGGGAATAAGATATATTATGCTATTCAAATGATCAAGGAATGCCTTTTAAGTCATTGATAAAGAACTTTAGATGGGCTTTGACATTTTTAATGCTTGTTAATTTACTCCTGGGAATGCTTTTGTAACTTCTGGATAAATTTAACTGTTAAGTTCTGTCTTAATTTATACAGTTTCAGTAACAGATCTATTTACCAGACAGCTCAAACTATAACTTCTGGTTGACAAAATTCAATTGTAGGCTTTCTCCATGAAAGCACTCAACCACAACCTAGTGACATATACACTGCTGTGATAAAGCCACTGTCATGTGAAGCAGTGCTGATCTGGAAACATCTTTACCCTGCCAGGTGGATATAACCTTTGAATGTCAGGACTGGACCATCATAGGTACTCAAACTGCCTGGCAGGTATACCTGGGAGAAGGATAGTTTTGAGGAAGCACAGAGGTTTACAATTCCAAAAGACTTGCTGGCAATCCAGCCATGTCACCTCAAAAAAGTTATCTAGACTCTGAATCGCCATTTCTTCATTGGTAATGTAAGAGCAATAATAATACAAACCTCACATTTTTGTTGTGAAGATTGAGATACCATAAAAACAAAAATAACCTAACAAGGTCTGATGGCTAAAAGGACTGTAATAGATTTTATTTCCCTTCCCTCTGCTCAACACCACTGCAACTGCCACCCAGATTGTTATCACACCAATAGCAGTATTGTTTATATATTTTAATGTATCACATATATGCACACAATATACTCATATACGCACACAAATATACAGATATCTTTATAAAGTAGGGACTAAAAAATGTAGAGTGATAAGGAAATGATGGCGATAATGATAATTTTTTAAAAAAGAGAGAAAGAAGAGGACGAGTAGAAAGGGGAGCTTACAGCAACAAAAAAAATCATCTGTTTGTAATTGACAGAAAAGATTCATTGCTTAGATGAAAAGGGTGTTACAAAGTTATCAGAATGGCTTAATATTGGAATACTATAGGAAACAGAGTTAATTTTTTTAGAAAAGTGGTTAATTCTATTTGTTTACTTACAAAAAGACAAGACAACAAACACTTTCTCTAGGTAAAGACTGACTTTATGAAAATTTAAATCTCCAGGAAACAACTTAAAAAAAACTTCTCAAGTAGTGAAGCTAAGGATGGCCAATAGTGAACACCAACCAACTAAAGAGCTATCAAGTCGTTTTCACCCTAACACTTCCTAAGAGGAAGGGCTAACACTGAAATTTTTACGAATGAAATTTAGATTCATTCAAAAACATTGTAATACTATTTATACTTTCCAGAAACAGTCTAACATTTGTGTATACTCACTTGGCATGGATGCTTGAAGTTCAGTACTAACCTCCAAACTAAATTCTGCAAAGAAACTCCCTAAAACCTACAACTCTCGGAGATGCTTCTTCCATATACCCTGGGACGGCTCTTTCTTTTCACAGACCCTCAACAACCTAACATGGTTGAGGTGTGTACAGAAATGATTTCGGTCTCATAATCTGATCTGCCAGTGGTTTAGGTGACTTGCTTCCACTGAGGGAGGACCCAGGTATTATAGACATTTCTGCAGACTAACTGTTCTCCCTCCCTACCCTGCTTCATTTACCTAGAGAGGTAAATAACAGCCGCCACAGAATTTCCCAGCTACTTTTCATTGTTTTATTACTTTATTTTTGATCTAAGATGTACAATATAGAATTCAGTAGCAAGAAAAACAGCTTCCAGTGGCAATGATACTCATTTCCAATAGATCTGTTAAGTCCAACACAGTTAAAATGGCGATCATTTCAGTTTTAAACTGACTGTGACGAAAATCAATAGATCTCTTTCACCTCTGAAAAACTGGGTTCAGATCTGAATTTGCTCTCAAGTGAAATCAATTTGGTGCCCTCTTAACCCAGTGTCTGGGAACCACTGGTCCCCATCACACAATCACCCTGTTGCTTTTATTCAGCCTGGTTGCCTTTACTCTAGAGAGACAAGGGATCATAGGTGAGAGAAAAACCAAGATGGAGTTGAGGATGAAAGTTGACTTAGGGGAAATCTGACAACCACCGGTCAGGTGACAGTGGTGCTTTATGGAAGGGGGTTGGGTTTGATGAGGAGGAGGGAGAAGGACAATAGATTCTGTATCTTGATGTCAGGATTCACATCTTCACATAGAGCTTTTCTCTTTCACTAATTCTTGGTATGCTGCCCATTTCCTTTTCTCTCTTGAAATTGAAATGAAATTTATACTTACAAATTCACAGTGAAAGTAAAACTAGGTACTGAAAAAATTTTAAGATCTATAAAATGTTATTTACAATTTTAACTCTCCAAGAACCTAAAAGTTAAAAACACATCCCAAATCTAAATTGAACCATGTTTTCATGTGACAAACATACTCTGATTTGGTTTCTTTGTTACTGACATGTTGAGTAATATGTGTATATTTTAAAATATAACATATATGATATATGTGGCCATTCTTTTCTTTTGACAAAGTTATCAGCCTCTATCATCAATGTTGAATAAGTAGATATTTTCAATTGGGCCTTTCTTTGAAACATTTTAATCCTTTTTAAAATTTGAGAATTCAGTTTTTCAGTAAAATGAAGTGTTTAACTTTACTTCTTGTGAAAATTATGCTTTGGATTAATAGTCAAAAGCTAAACCAATAGAGATACTTATCTTTAATAACAATAAAATATGAACTGAAACTTAAAGTTTTAATTTTAATTTTTTGGAACCCTCTTATTCATACTCAATGAAAAGAAATATGGATTTTTTCATTTTCAAAGTTGTAAAATCACAATAAATCTGGAGCTTGAGTTTTTAGATTTTTTTTTTAAAGATCTTATTTATTTATTTGACAGAGAGAGAGACAGCCAGCGAGAGAGGGAACACAAGCAGGGGAACTGGGAGAGGAAGAAGTAGGCTCCTAGCGGAGGAGCCTGATGTGGGGTTCGATCCCAGAACACCGGGATCACGCCCTGAGCCGAAGGCAGACGCTTAACAACTGCGCCACCCAGGCACCCCTTGAGTTTTTAGATTTAATTACCCTTAACACATTTACTTACATAATTATTACAATCATATTCTTTCTCTAAGTTGTACTGTAAAATCTAACTACAGTTGACCTTTGAACAATACAAGTTTAAATTGAATGGATCCACTACTATGCAGATTTTTTCAATATTGTATAGTACTGTAAATGTATTTTCAATATTGTATAGTACTGTAAATAAATTTTTCAATATTGTATAGTACTGTAAATGTATTTTCTCTTATGATTTTTTTAAAATAACGTGTTCTATTCTCTAGTTTGTAAGAATACAGTATGTGATACATTTAATATATAAATATGTGTTAATCAAATGTTTATGTTATTGGTAAGGCTTCTGGTCAACAGAAGTAAAGTTTTGAGGGAGTCAAAAGTTATATGCGGATTTTTTACTGCAAGGGGGGTCGATGTCCCTAACCCCTGCATTATTCAAGACTCAACTATATACAGGTACATTGAAGGATCCTTGTAGTTATTGGGATAAAATCTGGTCTTCTTAACTAGGCTTATAAAGCTCATGATCTGGTCTTTTACATTTTTCAGTGTCCCTTGTACTTTAAGCAAAACCAATATCGAATTTCTTTTAGTGCCTGAAACTTAAAGTACCTTCTTGGCTCCTAGCCTTTGCAGATACTATTCCTTGTGGTTCTTTATTCTTCTGCCTTTCATATCTTCACATGACCAATACCTATTTTTTCCCTTTTAAGTATATAATTCAATGATTTTTAATAAGTTTATAAAATTGTGCAACAATCATCAAAATCTGGTTTTAGAATATTCTGATCATCTCAATAAGACTCTTGTGACAGTTTGTACTCAATTCCCATTCCCACGCCCAGCTCCAGGCAACCAATAATCTGTCTACTGTTTCTGCCTTTTCTGGGCTTTTCATACAAACAGAATCACACAATATGCAGTCTTTTGTGTCTTCTTTCACTCAGCACATTTTTGACATTTATCTATGTTGTATCGTATCAGTAGCTGGTTCCTTCTTATTACTAAATACAATATCCACTATGTATCACTTTTGCTCATGTATTCACCAGTAGTTGGACTTTTGGATTGTTTCCAAATAGACTATTATAATTAATGCTGCCATGAATATTCATGTAAAAGTCTTTGTGTGGATAGATGTTTTCATTTCTCTTGGGTAGTTACCTATAAATAGAATTATGGGTTGTATGATAAATTAATGTTCAACTCTTCAAGAAACTGTCCAACTGTTTTCCAAAATGGCTGTATCATCATATATTCTCACCAGCAGTGTGTGAGGATTCCAACTTCTCCGTATCCTCACCAACACTTGGTATTGTCTCATTTTGATCATAGTCATTCCAGTGGATCTAGTACATGTGGTATTCATAATAGTCTTAATTTGCATTTCTATAACTATTGATGTTGAGCATCTTTTCATATGCTTATTAGCTATTTGTATGCCTTCTTTAGTGAAAAAGCTTTTTAGGTATTTAGCTCCTTTTTATTTTATTATAGTTTTCTCACCTGATTGAGTTGTAAGAGTATTTATATGTTCTAGATATGAGTGTCCTTTATGAAATATATGCTTCACAAAAATTTTCTCTCCTGTGCCTTGCCTTTGCATTTTCCTAACAGTTTCTTTCTGAAACACGAAGATTTTAATTATGACAAAGACCAATTATTGATATTTTTCTTTTATGCTTTGGTGCTATATCTGAAAACTCACTGCCAAACCCAAGATCACAAAGCTATTCTATGTTTTCATTAATGGTTTTATAATTTTATTCTTACATTTAAATCTATGATCCAGTTTGAGTTTATTTTTTTTTACATGGTGGGAGGTAAGATTCTAAATTCATCTTTTTTGCATGTAGATATCCAATTGCTTCGCAGTCATCTGTTGAAAAGACTATCCTTTCCTCCACTAAATTGGCTTAGTACCTTTGTCAAAAATCATTTGACCATAAATGTAAGGGTTTATTTCTGGACTTTCAATCTGTTCCACTGATAGGTTTATCCTTATGTCAGTGCCACACCATTTTGATTACTGAACTCTGTAGTACATTTTGAAATTGGGAAGCATAAGTTCTCCAAATTTGTTCTCTTTCAAAACTTTTTTGGCTATTCTGTGTCTTTGCATTTTGTACAAATTCCTGCAAAAAAGGGCCTGCTGGGATATTGATAGCTTTTGCACTGAATGTGTATGCCAATATAGGGGTAATTGCCATCTTAACATTATTGAGTCTTCCAATCCATGAACATGGGATATCTCATGATTTATTTGAATCTTTATAATTTTCTCAGCTATGTTTCATTGCTTTTAGTGTACACATCTGCACTTTTTAAAAATTTATCCCTCAGTGTTTTATTCTTGTTTTTTTTTTTCATTTTTTTAAAAGATTTTATTTATTTATTTGACAGAGAGAGACAGCCAGTGAAAGAGGGAACACAAGCAGGGGGAGTGGGAGAGAAAGAAGCAGGCTCCCAGCAGAGGAGTCTGATGTGGGGCTCAATCCCAGGACTCTGGGATCACGCCCTGAGCCGAAGGCAGACACTTAACAACTGAGCCACCCAGGTGCCCCTCTTAATGTTATTTTTAATGTAATTATTTCTTTAGTTTCATTTATGGATGATTCATTACTGCTACATAGAAATACAATTGCGTTTTGTTTATTGATCTTGTATCAAATAACCTGGCTGAACTCATTTCTTAGTTGGAGTTCTGAGGATTCTGACTGCAGGTCAAAATCCTGTGTGTGCTCTTTCAGTCCTAACCATAAATAATTACAGACTTTGTCTGACAGGCCTCAGGGAGGGTAGCTTCCCTTCTCATTCCAGACTTGGTATACAGTCAGTGCATTGTAGTTTTCTCAATCCTGCAGTCAAAAACTCAATGTCTCAATCTGAGCCAGCCATGCTCGTATGCATATCTGTGTTCCTAACCAAGGTACTTCCATTCAGAAATGTCCTTATTGGAGGCCTAGAATGAGGCAATTCACTTTCCCTGTACCTCTTCTAAGACCTCCTTCTCAGGGGCCTTGGCTGGGGCATTTTGCACCACTTTGACATAGTACTTTTCCACTCCTAGCCCTTTATCTTCTCCTTTTCCCCTTTCCCCTGAGTCATCCATAAAGAAGCAGCATCCATTTGTACTGCATCCATCTCACCCTTGTCCAGGGCCAGTCCAAGAAGAAAAATGGAACACTGAGAGCAAGTGCCTCATTTTGCCTCTTGCTTGCTAGTTCACAGTTAGTAAAGATTTGTTACTTTCAGTTTGTCTAATTGTCCTAATTGACCAACTCCACCTTATCATGTAACAGGTTTCTTTGTGTATTCATAGCATTTTCAACATATAGGATCGTATCATTCTGAATAAAGAAAGTTTTACTTCATTTTTTCCAATCCAGATGCCTTTTATGCATTTTTTTTCTGTCTGACTTTACTGGATAGAATATCCATTATAATTATAAAAGGAGTGAGAGCAGACATGCTTGCCTTGTTCCTGATCTTAGAAGAAATGCACTCAGACTTTCATTATTAAGTGTGATGTTAGCTGTAAACTTTTTATAAATGCTCTTTATCAGATTAACAAAGTTCCCCTCTATTCCTAGTTCACTAAGAGTTTTTATCATGAATGGATATTCAAATTTGTCTAATTCTTTTTCTGCACCTATTGAAATGATTGTATTGATATGGTAAATTACACTAAAATTGATTTTGGGGTGTGAAATCTGCCTTGCATTTCTGGAAAAAATTCCACTTGGTCATGGTATATGATCCTTTATATACATTGCTGTATTCAGTTTGCTAATATTTTCTTAAGAATTTTTGCATCTACATTCACAAAGTATGATGGTTCATAGTTTTTTTCTTGTACTATCTTTGTCCGGCTTTGATATCAGAATAATTCTCATTTCATAGAATGAGTTGGAAAGTATTCCTTCCCCCTTTATTTTCTGGAAAAGCTTCAGAATGATTGGTATTATTTATTCTTTATATATTTCATAAAATTCATCTGTGAAGCCATCTGAACCTGGACTTTTCTTCGTGGGAATACTTTTGGTATTATTCAAATTTTCTGTTTTTTCATATGTGATTTTTGGTAGTTTGTGTCTAAGAATTTGATTATGTTATCTAAGTTTTCTAATCTATTAGTATAAAGTTGTTGTTCATATGATTTTCTTTTAAACCTTTTCATTTCTGTGAGGATAGTAGTGATGTCCCTTCTTTTATTCCTGACTTCCTTGCATCTTCTTTTTGGTTGCTCAATGTTGATAAAGGTTCATCAATTTTTAAAAATTTTATCTTATGAAAGAACCAACTTTGGTTTCATTGATTTCTTCTATTGTTTTTTACGTTTTCCATTTTTTTGATAGATGTTTTATTTCCTTCCATGAACTTGCTTTGGATTTAGTTGGCTCTCTTCTTTTTCTAGTCCTTTAAGTTATTTTTTGTGATCTTTCTTCTTTACTAATACAGGTGTTCAACATTATAAAATTTCCTCTGAATACTGTTTTAACTATACCGTAATAGTGTTTCCGATTTTAATCAATTCAGATTATTTCCTAATTTCCCTTGTGATTTCTTCTTTGACCCATGGGTATTCAGATGTTTCTTTTTTTTTTCAACATTAAATACAACTTTATTTTCATAACAAACTATGCATCGTTATATCAGAGCATTCACAGGACATGGCCTCTTAACCTAAATTTGCAGTAAAAGATGTTTTCAGAAATAAGTACTTATGAAAATGACAAGCTAAAATAAGTTCTTAAGACAAACAGCTACAAAACCTGGACAGAAGGCTCCTTAGTTTCTCATCTTCTAGAAACAGCTTCATAAACCATTTAGGAAATCAGCCTAGAGGTAATCATAATAAACCACATTTCTCATCCATTCTTGAAGCCAATCTTTCTTGAGAATTGATCAAACAGCACCTGTTGTTGAAGATAGTGATAAGTCCTGACCATGATACTTAAGCCTTGATTCTGGATCAGTTTTCTGGCTTGGGCTGGTCAGGAGTTACTTCCTTCAGAATCTTCATCCATGAATTTAAGCGAGTAGGCGTTAATATTATCTTCTCTTTCAGGCTCTGCAATCTTTTCTGGTAGAAAGAAGTTGTGAATATCCATCTCAGATGCATTTGCTGTAGCTTTTGTTTTTAAGAGATAGCACACCATTTTGTCACCGGAAGGACAGAAGTGACCTCTGAAGGCAGCCAGGGCAGCAAGGGTAGAATACAAATGGAAACCAATGGCAATCCCATAGGAAGTACAGAATAAAAAGTTGCAAGTGCTGCCTTTGAACAAACCTTCAATCCCAACTAGGAAGGGAGCTTCCCAAACCACGTTATTTGTGACTCTGGATTAGACCACAGACCTGAGGGACCATGATGTGTCCCATGCTACATGCACAGAGTCAGTGAGCACAGTGTGGCCCTGTGTGCATTGACACCTCTCGGGCGGCAGGCACAGACTGCAGCTCTGCAGGCCAGATAGCAACTCCTCGCCCCCCAGGCCTGTGGGGCCAAACAGCGAGGACCCATTCACCCCGTGCATGTCACACTCCATAGAAGTTGTACAAGAAAGTTCACCAGTTGCCTTCGTAGCGCCATCAGAAATGTCACCACGTCACAGCTTTGCTTGGTGCAAGCAATGACGTCTTGGGGGAGCTGCCATCTTCCTGCAGCCCATGCCTCCGTTTTGAACACCTAGATGTGTTTCTTTTTTAATTTTCCATAGATTCCTACACTTCCAAAATTTCTTTCAGTTGTTGATTTTTAATTTAACAGCGCTGGATCAGAAAACATACTTTGTACAATTTTTATTTGCCAGTTATGCCTTGACAAAGTTGGAAAAAAATTATAGGAAGGCATGACAACAATGACTGATCACATTTTTAAAAGTTCATAAAGAGATAGAAATTACTTTCAAAGTTCAGTCAGTTTTTGTTGCTTTTGCTTTCTGCTGGGTTTTTGGATGTCTCCCCTGAGCATTCTCTAGGCCTCACACTGAGCCAGGGGCCAGCACAATAACGAGACCCTTTCTCGTCTCTCTTGGGAATGTGCACAGCCTTTTACTGGCATGCATTCTTCAAAACCACCAGGGATATTGAGAGCTTATCAAGTCTCACTATTGCTACCTCGTTTACCCAGATCTCCCTATTGAATTTCTAGCCAGTGTGCTGGTCTGTTGCTTACCCCACCCAACTCAATGACAACCTCAAGCTAGCTGTGAAGCTGGAATTTTTTTTTTTTTTTTTTTTTTTTTTTTTTTTTTTAGAGAGATAGCCAGCGAGAGAGGGAACACAGGCAGGGGGAGTGGGAGAGGAAGAAGCAGGATCCCAGTGGAGGAGCCTGATGTGGGGCTCGATCCCAGGACCCCGGGACCACGCCCTGAGCCGAAAGCAGACGCTTAACGACTGAGCCACCCAGGTGCCCCGAAGCTGGAATTTTCTGATTGCCACCGAGATTGCTACTGTTCACAGTTCGCATGCACCTGCTCCAAATCAGGTCAGCCCCCTCAAGTAGTTCTTACACGTTACCCTACTCTAGTAGACACTCTATATGCCAATTGAGCTGAAGAGCTAAAATGCCACTATTACTTAAGATTTAGTTGTTTTTCTTGAATAAATGTTTCTGAATTTGTTGTATGCCTCTGGTCAATTTCTGGAGTCCTTAAATGGATGTTCTTGAAAGCTTCATTCAGTTCTATCATTGATTTTTGAGAAAAGGACTCTGCTAGCTCTGCACTCTGCTATTCCAGAAGTTCCTTTCCAATACCTCCCCATTTTTATCATGTATCTAACACCAATTCCTTTAATACCACTTCCTAAGACTGAATTAAATTCCTCCTCAGAGTCTTGACTTATGACCTTGTGTTGTTTCAAAGGACTTTTCACATTAATTACAAGTAACTGTCTCTTTATTTATATGGCTTCCTCACCAGACTATAAACTCACAGAGGACAGGGTATGTGTCTCTTCTGTTCACTGATTACCCCAGCAGCTAGCATAGCATTTGACACATGGTATACACTCAATGAAAATAACGGATTTACTTGGATTAATTAAATGAAATTTAAATCCACAGACTCATTTATGGAGAACAGCTATTATAATTCCAACATGCAGACAGATCTGAGGTCATTTGATGGTTTCTAGCCATAATCTTTGACTGATACCACTTATTCAAAATGTCAGATGTATGTCAATGAATATTGCTGAGGGGAAAAAAATTGTTATTCAAAACTTGGCAGCTCAGAAACATTACAACACATTGTATTTTCCAGTAGGAGGGTCACATGGATGATCAGCCACATGGCAAGAGAACTTGCAGTTACCACCACTTGAGTCATGCAATACAGTAACACTGACTTATTTGGGCTGGCAAATATCAACATACCTCTGAACATAATGGTATCAAGATTCCAGTACTGATAAATTTCAACACACACTAAAAGCACTGCCCTAAATTGTGTAAATATCTAGTGCAGCGTACTTCATAATTGCGGGAATAAAACCTGTTGAAGATTTTTAGTCTCACATTTAGTTTTTAGCTGGGAAAGCAAGAACAGATGCCAATGCCACGCTTATTTTAGAGCCTCTCAAAGATATGCCCTCTGTTTATTATCAGGAGGAGACTGGGCCAGGGAGAGGAAAGGACAGAACTTTCTCAGTAAGTACATGGTTGTATACAGGAAGGACTCAGTGAATGCTGTTTGAACAACATTTATTGAACACTTTAAATTTTATGCCATCAGTTTTCAAACTATGCTCCATGGATTGCCACAGAAGTGCCTCAAAGAATGTAGCTAAGAATAGGGGAGACCGAGTGAATAGGTGCCTGACACCTTTATCTTTTCACCCCCACTTTTTTTTTTTAAGATTTTATTTATTTGACAGAGAGAGAGACAGTCAGCGAGAGAGGGAACACAGGCAGGGGGAGTGGGAGAGGAAGAAGCAGGCTCCCAGCGGAGGAGCCTGATGTGGGGCTCGATCCCAGGACGCTGGGATCACGCCCTGAACCGAAGGCAGACGCTTAACGACTGAGCCACCCAGGAGCCCCTTTTCACCCCCACTTTTATGTGTTGTATATATTGGGAGTTTATCATAATGTTTTTATTGGATTCATGACCAAAAAAATATTTGAAAACCACTGAGTTTTATTTTATAAACACAACTGCTTGATAAATTTTAAAAAATAACTTTCTCACAGATGGCCAGCAGACATATGAAAAGATGCTCAATATAATTAATCATTAGGGAAATACTAATCAAAACCACAATAAGATATCACCTCACTCCTGTCAGAATGGCTAGAATCAAAAGACAAGAAGTAACAAGTTTCAGCAAGAATGTGGAGGAAAAGGAACCCTTGTGCACTATTGGTGGAAATGAAAATTGGTGCAGCCACTGTGGAAAACAGTATGGAGATTCCTCAAAAATTAAAAATAGAAATACCATGTGATCCAGTAATTCCACTACTGGGTATTTACCCTAAGAAAATGAAAACACTAACTCTAAAAGATATATGCACTCCTATGTTTATTGCAGCATTATTTACAATAGCCAAGATATGAAAGCAACCCAAGTGTCCACTGATAGATGAAAATATATCATATATATGGATATATATAGATAGCTAGATTGAGATATATATATATATAGCTATATGATATATTACATATATACATATATATAATATTTCCCAGCCACAAAAATGAATGAGATCTTGCCATTTTTTTAAGATTTTATTTATTTGGGGGGCGCCTGGGTGGCACAGTGGTTAAGCGTCTGCCTTCGGCTCAGGGCGTGATCCCAGCGTTATGGGATCGAGCCCCACATCAGGCTCTTCCACTATGAGCCTGCTTCTTCCTCTCCCACTCCCCCTGCTTGTGTTCCCTCTCTCGCTGGCTGTCTCTATCTCTGTTGAATAAATAAATAAAATCTTTAAAAAAAAAAGATTTTATTTATTTGACACAGAGAGAGACCACAAGCAGACAGAGCAGCAGGCAGAGGGAGCGGGAGAAGCAGGCTCCCCACTGAGCAGAGAGCCCACTTGTGGGACTTGATCCCAGGACCCTGGGATCATGACCTGAGCTGAAGGCAGACACTTAACTGACTGAGCCACCCAGGTGCCCAGATCTTGCCATCTGTGACAAAATGAATGAACCTAGAGGTATTATGCTAAGTGAAGTAAGTCAGACAGAGAAAAACAAATACCATATGATTTCACTTCTATGTGGAACCTAAAAAAACAAAAACAAAACAAAAAACAAGTGAATAAACCAACAAACAAAAAGCAGAAACAGACCTATAAATACAGAGAACAAACTGATAGCTGCCAGAGGAAAAGGAGGTGGGAGGATGGGCAGAATGGGTGAGGGGAGTGGGAGATTCATTCCAGTTATGGAATGAGTAAGTCATGGGGATCAAAGCTACAGCACAGGGAATAGTCATGGTATTGTAAGAGCACTGTATGGTGACAGGTGGTAGTTACACTTGTGGCGAGCATGACATATAGGCTTGTCATATCACCATGTTATACATCTTGAAACTAATGTAACTTTGTGTGTCAACTATACCTCAATAAAAATAAATAAATAAATAAATAAATAAATAAATAAATAAATAAAATAACTTTGTCACTGGATTACTGTGATTACTAAATAAAATGTTATATTTGAAAATACTTTACAAACTGTAAAATGCTTATAAAGTTAGATATTATATATGATTGCTGCCCTTGTGAAACTTGTGACCAAAGGGAGACCACAGGGAGAATATTTACACCATATATACACATCACAATCTCTTTGCCATTTATACTTATATTTTTCTCTACAGAATTTTTTTTTCTTTTGGAGGCATTCATAGAATCAAGTGAATTTGGTCCATTATTGTCCATTATTGTCTCTCCTAAGATAGAGCCTGCAGGAACTGAGTTTCATTGCCTCTAGTGCTATCACAAAACAATGTCCCTGGAGAGAAAATAGAAAGAGTTGGGAGTTTTTTAATTAAAATGTCATAATTCTACTCTGTCTTTCATGTTGCAGTGACACAAGTTAAGAAGGAACAATGTTTGTTTAAATCTGATTTTATCTCACAGCCCAGTGCCTTAAGAGAAGAAAAACAAGCACCCCGTTATTCTGATAATAATGTTCTCTTAATTTCCTATTGTTGTGTACAAGATTTAATGCTTGCTCTTTAATTTCAGTGTCAGAATGTGAGCTGTAATTAATTTTCATAAAATGGAAAGCAATAAAGTCAGATATTGCTAGCTGTAGAGGTTGAGATTGTATAATTTACAATTGGGGTAGTGGGGGAGGAAACAGCCTACACATTAAATGAGTAATAACTCATCTTGGCTTTGGCTTCAGGATTACGAAAGTGGTCAACAAAGCTGCTCAAACAAAACCCCCAAATCTATGGGGTGCTTGGAACCTTCTCAAGAAAGTCTACCAAACTTGATGTCACTTCTCCCTACACCAACATTTGGATTGTTTTTATTACCATTAATTAACAATAATAATATGCATGGACTTAAATTACCACCTAATGAATCACCTAAAACCTTTCCTAGGCATTATTTGCAACAAACTATAGATAATAGACCATAACTCTATATCAACCATAAAAAAATCAGCTGCCTACTCATTATAAATGCAGGTTCTTCTCCATCTTACCATCAGAATTTCCATAGAGAAGGTATGTTTGAAATTGGGAAATATTTGTATGGTGGTTATTTATAAGTTTTAGGCTATATACTAAAATAAAGGATGCTATATACAAAACTATACATATGTAAAACTTTTCCGTATTTAAAAGAAAGCATATTCAGTCTGCTATGGATCCTACTGCTGGGAGCTGGAAAGTAGATGACTGGTCAACTGGAGGTTACCATGTAAATGAGAAAGAGCCCCACACTGGAGCAGTGAATGATTACAAAATAATAAGTGATTATTTTATGTGCACATAAAAAAATCTATGAGAAAAAATCTAGGAGAAAATTAAATTACATTGTTAATTTCAAATTTACTGAGAGGTAGACTTTTAGGAAATGGTCATTTTTTTAACCTTACATGTCTATATTACTTGATTAGTAATGAACAGTTATTGCTTTTATAAAAAGAAACTAAACATAAAGATTACATTTTGTAAAAACCTAAGTTGCAGTCTCTCTAACTTTCCATGAAATATATTAGTTGACCTGAGAACACTGCTCAAATTAGATGTCAGGGTAGGCCTACATTCTAGTCTTAGCTGACATAAAACTTTCTCCAGGAGGCCTTCCCTGACATAGACCACACACTACTGCTCTAAACAGGGTTTCTGCACATGACCCCTGCTAGCCTTCAGTCTTCTCCCGCCATAGCCCTTTTCACAGCCTGTAGCTACATATGCATGTGTAAGGTTACCAGCAAGCTGCACAGGCAGCTTAAACCCAGGCAAGAGGTGTTCCATCCTAGGCCCCTTGCTTTAGAGAACCACACATATCACAAATATCAAAATGAATACACTATTCTTTTTAGATTCCAAAGAAAGATGGTGGGGAGTTCAATCTATTTTGGAGTGAATTATGGAAGAGGGATGCACTGAGCAAGCTGCACCATGCAGAATAGAGCATGCTGGGCTGCGAGCAAAGGAGCCTGTGTTGATTGAGGAAGAAGAAAACCTTAGCCTCTGCCCTGGGAAATGGACAGCGAGAAGCCCCCCTTTGTTTGAAGTTGTTGGTCCCAGAACACCCAAAGCCGACAGCGTTTCCCAGATGAGTACACTCCATCCCTCTCCTCTATAACTGCCTAAAAGAGGATGAGAAAGTGAGTCATGGGACCTCCCAGCCCAGTTCCCTGGGCACCTGCACAACATCTGTTCCTCTGCCAGTGTCCGATTCAGGCACCACCCAGACACAGCCCACCTTCTTTCTTGCCCTATGCCAGAAGCTCCTTGTTGCCACTCAGGGTCACAGGTATAAGGACTGACTTAGGAGACAGCAGGGCTCCTTTAACCTCCAAGTTGCAAGGAAATCCCCCGGGTGTGAGCGCTGAGGTTCCAGAAGAAAACATGAACTGGGCCAAGGTCAGAGCTTATCAATTTTAAATATTTAAATATTTGATACATGGCATCACTTGTCCTTTTGCCCCAGCCCCTACAAATGTCAGATGCAGATCTGATTATCAGTTTAATGACTGTCGTCCTTGCTAATGGATATGCTCCATAAAATAAAAGATCATATTTATTTTATTTAAAACCCTAGTATAGGGTCTAGCACATGTTTATTTATTTCATTTATTTTATTTAAAACCCTGGTATAAGGTCTAGAACACAAATACTTGAGAATGAGTAGCTAAAAACAAAGTGCTGATACACAATATAGCCATGTGCCTTGTCCTAAAAGCACTTGTGATACAATTTAGTATCTATATAAAAATGTTTAAAAGAAGAACACAATATGCATTAAACCTATAATTGGAACTGCTAATTCCTGTATTCTAGATCAGGGACGACATGTATTATATGTTCTGATCAGCACCCACAACCTTGCAGGTCCTTAATAATTGAGAAATGATCATTTCAACTCTGCCAGCAGCCAACTTCAGGTAAGTCACTTTCTTAGGCCTTGCTCTCCACCAGTGGGCATATGAATGCCTCAGAGTTCAGCAAGCTCTTACTAATGAACACTTGCTTTTCATAAGTTTTGAAATAATACCATGTTTCATATGTAGGAGTTTGTGGATGCAAGAAAGGACAAAAACATTAGTGATACATTTTAAGGGGAAAACATATGTGAATCTACTGGTGGAAAAAAAAATGTGTTAAGGGCAACTAAACTTATTTTTCATCTTCATTTCTTAAAGCCTTGAAAAAACATTTAAGCAACATAATAAACAAATATTGCCAGAGCACTGGCAAACCCCTGAGTAAAACAGAGAAATGAAACAGTGTTAGCAACACTCTGATTCAGACTAACTTAACTATTTTATACTGTCTTATGATTTATAAAGCTTTCATTACCATTGTCTCAGTCGATCTGACACATATTCTGTGAGGGAATGCACTGTCTTGTTTAATGATAAGAAAACTGAATCAGGCTTTCACTAGAATGTTGGTTGCCCCCCACCCCAAATATCTGCCTTCTCTTTTCTCCTTCCCTTAATTTGTCCACACCTCCACCCTCCTCACATTGCCTTAGATGTTGGGGATATCCCCAGCCTAAGAACCAGTTTTGATCAACCAAGCCAACTATGGTGATCCCATTCTCCTTGCCAATGGCTGGCTTAGGCAGTGTCATGTGATGCAATTCTAGCCAGTGAGCATGAGGATAAGTCTGAGGAACTTTCCTCTCTCTTGGAAAGAGACAAAGCATGGAAGACCCTTTTCTGCCAAGTGATTGGGATGTTAGAGGCTGCTGTAGCCATTTCACAAAGAGGTCAATGACCCAAACCTGGTATCCCCAGTTCTAATCTTTCCCCCATACTTCAGATAGCACATCCATCTGCCTATTTGATAATCCCATCTGCATATTTAATTGGTACCTCAAAGTTGGCATATTCAAATTAGCTCACCATCTCAGTAAGTGTTACCACCACTCATCCAGATGCCCACTGGCGAATCTAAATCTATCAAGTCCTGCCAATGCTCACACTTAAACATAGTCCACATCTGTCCATTTCTATGCATTTCCATTGTTACCATCCTCAACCAGGACCATTGCCTTTTGCCTGCATTACTGCAACTCCCTGCTTCTCCTAATCTTCCTGCTTCTGCTCTAGCCTCTTCAAAATCTAGTCTCCATGCACCAACCAGAAGCAACTTTGAAAAAGTAAATCAGCTCATATCACTCCTTGCTGAAAACCCTCAACTGACTTTTTTTCATATTCAGAATAAAATCCAAACTTCTTAGAACAGCCTATGTGGCCCTATAATACCCCAACCCCATTACATCTATAAATGCATCTTCTATCCTTTTCTAGTTACTAGAACACATCAAGCTGATTCCTGCTTGGAGCTTTTGCACCCACTCCTTCCTCTGTTTGGTATATCCTCTCACCAGCTCATTGTGGAGTCAGCTTCATCTTGACAGGTTTCAATTAAAATCTCATATTTCCAAAAGGGTCTGTCAATCTGAAGAAGCCCCCACATGCATAATCTCCATCACATCACTCAGTTGTATTTTCTTCAGAGCCCTATTATTATCTCTTTTATTGATCATGTGGTTATTACCTGTTCTCCTCACTATAATACAAACTCCACGAAAACAGTAACATTTTCTGTCTTGTTTATCAGCTTTATCAGGGCTGAGAACAGTGGCTAATACAAAGTTGGCACTCAATAAATATTTGTTAAATCAATGAATGAACACCTGTCACTTTGCTGAATGCTAGAAATATCAAAATAAATGTACATTATCCCTTCTATGAACATTCTGCTCAATAATTAATTCTAGAATTTTGCTAGAGATACTGGGCTCAGAAGTTAGATAAAGAAGTAGGATACCTACCCAACAAGAAACACTTCCATTAAATTATTGTATGAGTAAAAAATGACCTCTTTATTTTAATCCACTGAAATTTGAGGGCTTTATATTATAGCCAATACCTATGGATTAATACAGACATTTGTGTGGTTTTTACAATAGTAGATGTATCCTGAGTAAGACAGAAGAAGAGGATGTAAAGAGAAGGTGGGAAGGTATGAGAGAAGGGCTTGAGGGAGAGGAAAATGTCACGCCTTGGGAATGGGGGGTCATTGACCAGAGAGGAACAAAAAATAGCATGACTGCGTAAAAGTAGTAAGAATCTGGAATTAGCAGATGACATAAAATCTTGTCTTGAGCATGTTTATGATATATGCATATTTATTTATCAAATCTATTTATCTAGACTTCTCTATAAATACAGATTAATATTGCATAAGCATTTTTTCGTAACCACACAAACTTGTCTTTTCTGCTGTCAGACCAAATCTACACCAATCTTATATTTAATCAATACACTTTCCTTGAAAATTAAGTATGTAGATTTTTTTCTACAATGTCTGTACAATATTTGATGCTTTCAGTTCTACATTCCATTTGAATCAACCCAGTATATTGGCTAGCTCACCCAACTTCATGAGTATTCACAAACTTGCTAAGCTTCCATATTGCCATTTAATATGGTGATTAAAACCTTACTTGATGCCATGACCATCAAAAAAATCTATACAGAAATGGTCTTTTTAGCACTTTTCATAAATGTTTGCTTGACCAGATATAAACCCACCTGACAATATTCTCATGCATCCCACATTTCTCTTCCACATCCATATAGTATCACAGAAACTCGTAAATATTTTACTGAATACAGGATATTTGATGCCTAAAGCAGCTTTTCCCCAAGTTTGTCCATGTAATACTAATCCTGGTCAAATAAGTTTGGGGGAAAGAAACATTGCCTGAGTCATAAAGCACGTTATCCTAAACTGTGGTGACACTAAATTTTTTTTTTAAGATTTTTTATTTATTCATTTGAGAGAGACAGAGAGAGTGAGTGAGAGCAAGAGCGGGGCAGGGGAGGGGGGGAGGATCAGAGGGAGAGGAAGAGGCAAACTCCCTGCTGAGCAAAGTGCCCAACACAGGGCTTGATCCCAGGACCTTGGGATCATGATCTGAGCTGAAGGCAGACACAACTGACTGAGCCATCCAGGCGCTACCCCCCCCCCAAATTCTTTTTTAAAAAATCTTACAATGAAGAACCTCATCAATTTTTCAACTGTAACTGACCATGGGACTCCTTGTTTTTCTTCACACAAAACCTCTTGCCTTTCCACAGAATTGGTATAATTTGAAGGTAATATAAATAAAATTGCAGGTGATTTGAATATTGGGTATGGGCAGAGTCAAAATCTCCAAAGTTTTCAACCTGAGAAATATGGTTGTCATCTGTTGAGATGTGAAAAACTGAAGAAGTAGTTTGGGGAAGAAAAGGTGAAACCTTGAGTTTGATCCTGGACGTGCTAAATTTGAGACACCTGTTAGACACCCAAGTAGAAACCTGAAATTAAGGAATAATTTTCTGTTACATCCTCCACCACTTAAGCAACCAAATTATTAGCAAAATGAGCCCAGGTTATGCACATATTTCACTTTTACAGAATAAGTCATTCATCTTTATTATATTTTGCCTCTCTGTCAAGAAAGCATGATCTGTGTCATCTATATGACTAAGCAGTTTATAGTAACTATGAATGACAATAATAATTCTATTTTTCTCTTTCCTCAGATGTGCATCTTGAAGTTTGTGGATTTCCATACCTTTCCATTCAATTACAGGCTTCCTTCCCAGTTACCTACTGCCATATATAACAAAGTACCAAAAGCTTATTGAAACAAACTGAGGGCTTCAGAGGGGAGGGGGGTGGGGGAATGGGATAGACTGGTGATGGGTAAGGAGGGCACATATGGCATGGTGCACTGGGTGTTATATGCAACTAATGAATCATCGAACTTTGCATCAGAAACTAGGGATGTACTGTATGGTGACTAACATAATGTAATAAAAAAAACATTAAAAAAAAGCTTAATGACTTAAATAACGTCCTTCAGTGGCACCATCATTGTCATCATTGTTAAATTGTCTTTTAGTATCTCACAATTTCATGGGTCAGGAATTTGGGACTCAGCTGGAGGTTCTTCTGTTCCACATGGCACTGACTGAGGCCACTGGGTGAAACTCAGCTGGCAGAGTGGCTAGACTGAATAACTTCACTTGCATGTCTGGTGTCTTAGGGGGGATGGCTGGAAGGCTGGTCACAGCTGGGCACACTTGTGAGACCTCTCCAGTCTCAGGCTAGTCAGACTTCTTACATGGCCCAGGTACCCTGAAGAGACAGGAAGTGAAAAGCAGCCAATCTTTTAAACCCTAGGCTCAGCTCAGCAACTGTGATATTATCTCCTACATATTCTATTGAGCAAAGCAGTCACATAACTGACCCAGACTCAAAGGGAGGAAGGCAAAGATCTCACATCTAAATGAGAGAAATGCCAAGGAATTCAGGGGCATATTTAATTTGCCACACATTATCATTATAGCCAAGAACTCCTGCTCTGAAGCCAGGATTCCAATTCTGACCTCCACCACTTGCTAGCTGTGTGACAATGCTAACTATTTAACCTTTCTCTGTCTTGGTGTCCTTATCTGTAAAATGGGGATAATAAATGTATTCATTCAACAAACATGTATTGAACATGTAGTATGCAGCAGACGGCTGAGAGCAAAAAGGAGAAGAGCTGGTCTATGATTTCAAGTGGTACACAGTCTAGACTAATAGAAGAAAAGATGCGCATTCATTCATTCTTTCAACAAATATTTAATACGTACTTACAAAGCACCAATAGAAGCATCTGTGTAAATCCCCACTGTGTAACAGAATGGAGTCAAGGTTGTAAAGGTCAACCTTTTCTTTCTCAAACTGGATTTTAATTAAATGGGACCTTAAAATCACCTATTTCCAAATTTTGGGTGGTAAACACAGAGACTTGACCTGAGCATTCTTCTTTCAACTGACATTTAGACAAGAACCCTATCTTCCTTTCTGGGTTCCCTCATCTTCATACTGGTTAAGAACTATACAACCACAGCCCACACAAACACATAACAAAAATAGTAGGATACTCCATTTCTGGGGGGGGCGGGTATGTAAATCTAAAATAACTTTCATTTCATTTAAGTTGAACTATTTTTACACTGAATTTGAATGTCAGATGAGATGCAGGAACCATGGAGATGCCACTGATTGAAGAGCTTAATAGAAATGACATGTACTACCTGAAACCTCTCATCTTTACTAAAAACCCCTTTATGAATGCAGACTCAGGTTGGTGTTTGCTGACAGGGCCTACCTGGAGGATTTCAGCATTAGTTTGGTTTTGGCATTTCAATAATCACTTCAACCATTAATAGCCCTTACTCTAAATCTTTATGAATAGTCTTTAAAAGAATAACCAAAGATTAAAATAGACTCCGATGTCATTGCTTTATTGATGAAGAAGATAGTAAAAGCACACATTGTCAACATTCTGAAATGATTTTGTAAAACTCTTTTTTTTTTTTTTAAAGATTTTATTTATTTATTTGACAGAGATAGAGACAGCCAGCGAGAGAGGGAACACAAGCAGGGGGAGTGGGAGAGGAAGAAGCAGGCTTATAGTGGAGGAGCCTGATGTGGGGCTCGATCCCAGAACGCCGGGATCACGCCCTGAGCCGAAGGCAGACGCTTAACCGCTGTGCCACCCAGGCGCCCCGATTTTGTAAAACTCTTAAACAGACATACATAACTGGAACTGGAATATAAAGTTATTGATGTTTTTTGTCTCTCATCATCCTGGGTTCATATATTTGACAAGATACATAAAGATTTGAATTCACTTTGTATTTCACTACATTTGTATTTCACCACAGGACCCTCCTAAGACTTATTTCTTAATCAAAACCTTGCCTATGATTTTATATGCTTTGTTTTCACATAGTAGATATCCAATAAATAAGTTTTAAACAAATAAATACATTCTTATTTGCATGCCATGCAGAACTAAGCAACAGGGCAAATGGTTAGGTACATGCCTTTGAAGTGAGACAGGAGTCTGCTTAAATCCAAGCTGTGCCACTTCTTCAAAGACTAGAGTTTCAAAGCTCAGACTCCATGTATAAAATGGGAGTAATACAAGCAGAAACCACATACAGTAGCTGGGAGAATTTAATAATAATTTAAAGGACTTAGCACAGTGCTTTGATATTGTATGTTTCCAATATATGACAGTTGTAATTTTGTCATCCTCATTGTTATTCAGGGAAGGCATTTAAAGATGCACAAAACAGTGCAGCAAAATGTCCCATTATTCCTGTCCCTATTGGTACCTCAATACCCTCCCCCAGTCTTAGACATGCTCTTTGGTGATATCTAAACCACTGCAAAGAAAGACATGGAAGAATGAAGATTTATTGAGACAAGAGTATCAGAGTTCCCTGGGACAGGGCTCTGTCCTGTGACTCTTCAACTCAGCTCTTCGTACACAGGAGATGCTCACTAAATGTTTTTGATAATAGTAATGAGATACTTGATTTTCATGTCAAAAACATTCGACATATTTCAAAGCTATTAATAGCAAATCGATAACTTTACGCAGAAAAAAAATAATCTTTTTAAACATTCTTATAAAACAAAATGAATTTCATGAGATTGCAGAGAAACAAAGTATTAAATTCTATTATTAACATGTAAGGAAAAGTTTGCTGTCTTTTACAATTTCCAATGACTATTCTCTCAAATCTTTTCAAGGTGTTCTTTGTCTCATGAACATCCAAGGCCTGCCTTGTGGAGGCCCGCAACCAGCGTTGCTTTGAGTTATAAGCTTGCAATCCTGGTGAATCATGTCTCAGAGTAAGGCAAATACCAGCCCACACGATAATGCCTTTGTTACACTAGGAATAAAGTGGTTGAAAATGGCGAATAAACTACTGATTCATGAGAATTAGCTGGCAGTAAAGGGTAAGGAGATAGGTGGGCATTGTGTTCACATTTTACACAACTCACGTGTCATAAATAAAAGGGAATAAAATCCCTGCCACCCACCCAAACCAGATCCTTCATTCACCCTTGAACACATCCTCCTCGTGGTATATAATTAAGGCTGGAAACCAAGCCCCGGGTTCCTCACGTGGGTATTCCTTTAGCCTCTATTACACATACTTTCTGTAATGAGGAAGAATCTTCTGAACATTTCCTCTTTACAAGCAAAAGACCCACACGTACACTTTTCTTCTGCAAGACTTATCTCATCTCTGAAAAAGCACCTTCACCCTCTTGAGAATCTCTGAAGAACAAGGCCAATGAGCTGGAAGAGTAGATCTGCAGACTCCCCACCCACAGCTCCAATTTCTCCTTCTCAAAATCCGCAAGCCAGTCCACAGAGCTGGACACTCCTGGAAGCCAAGACAAGAACTTCTGACACAGTGATCAAGTCTAAATAGCTTTAGAATCTGTAGGATAATGCAAAGCCTCTCTCGCACAAATTTCAGAGCCCATTTGATGAAGACAAAATTACATCCCACTTTTAAACCCACTTAATTGCCTTTATGTGTTTAAGGGTGTTTGGAAATATGATGTTTGGTTTGAGAATGCAGACTGTGTGGTGTTCCCATCCCTCCTCATCCTTTACTTGATGGACAGCTCTTTAACAAGGTTTTTGGTCCCAGGGCTGGTGAGAGAGAGGTGAGGGAGCAGGCAGGGGGGAAGGGGCAGAGAGGGAGGGCTGGCACTTCAGGAGGCAACTTCCAGTCCGCTTCCTTTCTTCAGAATTTCACAAACCATTCTAAGAAGCGCAGTCCTCCCCAATAAAACCAGTCGCCTCTGACATCCTGGCTGCTCTGTATTAAACTGGCACCAAGGCACTTAACCTGCTGGATCGCCTTTCTCCAGACACCTGCCCAGCAGCAGACTAAACAAACAGGGATTCTCCACTGCGCAAAAGTTGGCTTCTTTCACTGGGTCTCCCATCTGTTAAAAAGCCATTGTCTGAGAAAGTGTTCAGCTAGCTGGGGAGCGGGAGCGATTGCATACTGAACTGCCCCCTTTTCCCCATAAAAAGTCCTCGTTAGCATTTTCTTTTCTCCCTGGTTTTCATTGCCTGATTTATTCATTGGTTTCACCTCTTCTCCCTTCCCCCTTGGTTCGGGAGGAGAGCCTCCTTGTCTTCGGTTTCTCAGGGGTCATGTCTTTTCAGTCACCAGGACAATACCCGCTGCTGGCATCTGCTTCCAGATCCAATCAGCCATATTGTGAAAACATCCTGCCAGAGAATTGTTCCTCCTTTTGCTCGGCTTTGTTGCCAATTTCATGCCATGTATTGCTCCATGTTTTGTGCTTCATGAAGCTGTCACGGGCATAAAAGTGGTCTGACCAGGGTCGTAGTAAAAGGGGTGGGAATGAAACATCCACCAAAATGTTGAGCAGGCCACCCACAGTCCACACACACACACACACTCACACATACAATCCCAACACTCACACCCAACCCACACACACCCACCAACTCCACGCAAACACAGTCCACACACACTCACAATTCACACACGCAATACACAGTCACACCCCCACACAATTCCCACATATTCACAACATAGACTTGAGCACACACAGATCTGGGGCCCTCACACATTTTCTTTACTTTCCCCACGATTTCACTGGCACCCCTGTGAGACACATTATGCTTCTCTAGAGGGGTAAACAGTTTTATAAGGAGACATAAAATTTTATTTCTTTAATAATGATAAGGAATATATTAAATTGGAGGGGTGAATGTTGTAAAAGTTAAAAAAGAGTTTAGATTTTTTCTTTTCTCTGCAGGTATTTCTAGTCACACAGAAATAATAGTAATCCTTTGGTGCGCAATCTTAAAAACACACCAGAAAGTGCTTTACAAAGTAAATTAAACTACTCCAGATTAAAATGACAGGACACATATTCACTTTTTGAGATATTAACTTCTCCTAAAGAAAAACAATATATAAACAGAGGGAAATGTCAACAAAAACATACAAATTAACCACTTAGATTTGGGAGAAAGGTGTCTATGAGTCCCCTTCTGAGCTGTGGTCCCGGATACAGGAGTATCCTGACTTATCAAGAGGCTCTTTGTAAAGCATGGATTAGCCTGCCAGAGCACAAAAGACTAAACTCCATTGCAAAGCTTTGCTGAAACCCAGCTTTCTGGAAGGAGGAGAGCTGCGATTGCCCATCCCATCACCCAATGCCCCACGGACTGAATTGGACCCGACTGCTGGCAGCCAGCCAGCTGAGGGGAAGTTGCCTTTCTCCTTAATGTCATAAGTTAAGGGAAAAGAGCGAAGGAAAATGGAAAATGAAAACTCAAAATCCTCACAGTGGAAATTTCACTGAAGTTTCTCATTTTATTTCTACAGTGTGTTCTTTGCTTTTTTATTTCAAAAACTTCTAGAGATTCTGAATGTAGCTTCTTTACGAAATCTATAGTTAGAATTTCCCATGTTTCTATTCCAGCACTATGAGTAGATCCCCTTGCCTTTTTCTGTGAGGGCATTTTCTGGTTGTTGTTGGTCAGTTGTGAATACCAAAGAGTTTTTAAAAAAGAGCAGAGCCCTCTGGGTGGACACAGGAACTGGATGCCTCCCAGGATAATTCTTTTTGTCTCCCCATCTCTTCCAAACTCATGCAGAGGCCTACTCTGGTGCTTTAGTCTCCAGAAAGCCATTAAGCTATTATAATTAATTAATTAATTAATTAATTAAATGCCCATCTGTAACCCCCAGGGTACATTAAGACGAAGTTTTTAGCATTCACTTCCACCAATAATCACGTGAGTATGGAAGAGATGTTCCCAAGTGAATGAAACAAAGGATGGCTAAACTGTGATCAACAGAATAAAGTATAAGAAAGAGAGCCGGAAAACCTAAAGACCTGAAGCATAAATGCTCAAAAGCAAGCTGGCTTTTGCTTCTCTGCAGGGGATAGAGGGTGGCAGGAGAAACCTACCCCGGGAATGAGGGAGAAGAGAAGATACGAGGTGGGAAATGCCAAGACAGCCAGCCTGAGCTACCTGTAGCCTCCCTGGTATGATTTTAGAATTACTGAAGAAGTCTCTATACCCCAACCCCGTAGCTGAAACATGATATTCTACTTGGAGCTTTATTTAATTAGCCAAGAACTTTAATCACAACTTAAGGGATTCACCCTGTTATGAACTAAATGTTTGTGTCCTTCTCAAATTCATACGTTGAAGCCCTAACCCTCAATGTGGCTATATTTGGAAATGGGACCTCTAAGGAAATAATTAAGGTTAAATGAGGTCACAAGGATAGGGCCCTCCTCCAATAAGATTAGCGTCTTTAAAAGAAGTGAAATCAGAGAATGAGCTCCAAAACTCTCCATATGCACAAAGAAGAGGTCATGTGAGCACACAGCAAGATGGTGACCACCTAAAAGCCAAGAAAAGATTCCTCAGAATGAAGCCTACCTTATCGGCATCTTGATCTTGAACTAAGAGCCTCCAGAACTATGAGAAATATATTTCTGTGGTTTAAGCCACCCAATCTGTGGTATTTCGTTAGGGCAGCTTGAGTTGACTAAGAAACACCCCGGGGTGAAGTAAGGATGACTGAAAGTTTCAGAGAAATGGTAGAACATATGAGTATGGCATGCCCCCAAAATTGGGTATGCTTTCACAGACTGCCCTGGGACAGGACTGTTTGTAGGTGGGTCTTTTCTCTACCCTGACCCACCTCAATCCTTACTAGCCTCCCATCCTTTTGAACTCCTTATCCCCTATGAGTGATTTCCACTCCCGAAATGTATTTCATCAGGGTTTTCTGAGAAATAGAACACGTCACTGCCAAAAAGTAACATACACAAAATCAAAGTGAAGGAACTCAAGGAACTACTAGAAGCTTACATCTCACCCACCTCCCTTGGGAGCAAAGTCTAGACTGGGCTCCCACTCAGTTTCACTGTCCAGTAGACATTGGTTGAGCATCTACTATATCTCAGCTGCTACACTGAGCTCTGACAGACAGATATGAGTGGGTCACAGCTCCTGCACTCAAGAGCTTCAAACCTTGAGGGAGACAGGCACTCACATCAAAATGTTCAATATATGTCACAGTATAAAAACTGTTCAATATATGTCACAGTGTAAAAACTGTTCTATGAAGAGTAGAATGAAGAGTGAGTAACTTCCCAGGAAAAGCGCTTTCCTTCTGTAGAAGGACATTCCTTTTGCAGGTGAAAGGACCTGGAATAAGAATGAAGAGAAGAATGTTCAGTAGGGTCGAAATATAAGATACAGAGACTTACAGGATGGGAGGGTTAGGATACTGGGTATCAAGGAATGAAACAGGTGAGGGCCATCCTGAGAAACTGCTTTCCATGGCACCCAGGACTGGAGGATGATGGGAGGAGACAGTAATACCTTGGTGATACCAGTTCCAAGAGAAAGGAAGATGACCTCAAATACCCAATTTCCTAACCTAACCCCTGCCTACCCCAATCCTTTGTTTCTCTTGTGACTTCATTATTTCTAACTTTTTCTAGTGCCTTTTGAAATTTTAAATGCATCCAATGTAACCAGAGTCCAAAATGTGCTTTCTTTTTTGTCATTTCATGAATTTTTCTTTCTTTCCTAGCCCTATATACTTTTTATTTATGTTTAATAAGGACATTGAGCCAGCAAGACTCGTAAGAGCGCCGGAGCCAGCTTTGTGCTCTGTGTGAGCGTGTATGTGTGTGTTAAACAATTTCATGGACATCTGTCATGCACAGTTAACTTTGCATTGCTGCATTTTAAGTGGTGGGCCCAGGCTTGGCCGGCAGTGATAAAGTAGCTGGCAGTTTTCAAAAAGCCACAGGATAACAGAGCATGAATCATAAAACACACTACTGTGTAGCAATATCCAAGTTCATTCAATGCAATGAAACCATGCAGAGGCCCTTTATCCCCAGCTAATTATGTGGAAACGTCTAAGACAATAAAGCATCTGGTGGTCTTTCTTCCCCGTTTCAATTTTTCTCAATATTGTGACAGGGGAAAGTATTGTGCCTTTCCCAGGGTAGTTGCAGTGAAGAGGAGTAAAAGCAAGGGTCAGGGAAGAGCAAATAGATGAATTTATAACTTTCTTTTTATTTATTCCTTCCCCATTGTCTCTCTGGAAGTCTTCCTTGAGGGCTGTATTTTGGGATCACTATTCTCATTGCACTCTGCTTGAATCCCCTTTTCTCCCTCTTAAAAAAAAAAAAAATACCACCCAAACTGCCAGACCTTCTATGATTCCCTGTTGCTGGTAGGGCTTTCTCCCCCAATGAGCATCCAAGAATTTAAGTCTAAGATTTATAATCACTCTCTGGACTCAGTTTAAGGGAAGGGCTCATACTTCTAGGAATGAAACCTAATATGTGATTTACTTTCTAAAAAGAGGTGATGAGAATGGTCCTTGTGATTAAGGTTTTCCCAGAGAGGGTTCCCTGTAATTGCCTTGCACATGGCTCTTTTTGCCATTCTCTGGAAAACACACGCAAATGCCATGTGTTGCACTCCTGGGGGTTTTGATGAAAGCCCCTTTATAGCTAAGCGCTGTGCAATGAGACCCGAGCCAGAGCCTGATGAGGTGACTAATTGGTACCACTAGCTTAAAAAGCTAATAAGTTAATTAGATTAACTTCGTTCATGTTTGCACAAGGCTTTGAAGAGGGAAACACTACAGGAGTCCTAAGCTTCTCTGAATTGAGATCTGATGCAGCTTCATGCTGAGTACAAGCTTTCCTCTGGAAAAACATGAGTCTATTGTGGTTAAATTCTGTTTTGTTTTGTTCTATTATTTAATTCCTCGGCCGCCTCCCAATCTTTCTCAAAAGCCAAATTAAAGCGACATATTATGCCTTCAGTATCTCCTAGTGCAACATTTTTAGTCATTATAAACCTAAATTTCATTCATACCATTATGAATGTTTTTATTTTCCCACTTTCTCTATGTATTATTGTCATACATCCAAATCATGTTAATGGCAACTCAAGAATCAAGTAAGATTATTTTTAATGCAAAGATAGAAATGATTACAAGGCAATTTAACTGAGTGGTATTTGCATTTTCTTTGGATGGCTTAATTATCCCATAGCTCGAAAATCCAGTGAGGCCCAGATTTACAGTACCATTGTTGTTTGTGGAGTTTTAGCATTAAATTTTGTACATAACATCAATGCCCCCCCTTATCTATCATCCATCTATCTATCTCTCTATTTCATGTATTCAGCAAACATTAAACAAGACACAAATGTGATGCTCAAGAGATACATGGTGATGAAGACATCCCTCAAGGAACTTTTCATCTAGGACCTATAGCATCTCCTCAGGGTAAAGTACCTCAGGGCAGAGGAAGGAAAGAGATGACTGAGCTGAAAGACCTCAGGAAGACTTCAAGGACAAGATGGCTTTGAACCAAACCTTAAATAGTTTTGACAGGTGGAGATGGAGGAAAGGACATACTCCGAGTGAAAGAGACTGCATAAACAAAGTTTCTGACACGAAAGGGCACATGGCACATCCAATTAGCAGAAAATAATGCAGTATGGTGGAGGCACACAGAAGGAAGGGAAAGATGGGGCTGACAAAGCAGATGAGATTAGATCAGGAATAGTCTTTCTCAGGTTTATGGTTTTTGTGTATGTTTGCTTGTCTGAGCAGGAAAGGATGTAGGCAAGAAATAACTGGGAAGGTCAGTGAAGGCATTTTTGAGATTGTCCCTTAAAGGCAATAAAGATCCAAACCAAAGGGGCAGCAAAAGGTAATAAAAAAGAAAGGGGAAAAAAGATGCATCAAACATTTATGAGACTTTTAAGTGAAAAAAAATTTTAAGAGTGGATCACAAATCAAAATGTATAATTTAATCACATAAAATCATATTTTTTTATTTTAAAAGATTTTATTTATTTGAGAGAGACAGAGCACAAGCAGGAGGAGGCACAGAAGGAGAGGGAGAAGCAGACTCCCCACTGAGCAGGATGCCCGACTTGGGGCTCAATCCTGGCACCCTGAGATCATGACCCCAGCCTAAGGCAGATGTTTAACTGACTGAACCACCCAGGTGCCCCCAAATCAGTTTTTAAAATAAAGTTTTATCAACTCTGGATGGTAGGTTTAAAAGTGTTTGCTTAGGGGGCACCTGGCTCAGTTCATAGAGCATGAAACTCTTGATCTTGGAGTCATGAGTTCAGCCCCACGTTAGGGGTAGACTTTACCTTAAAAAAAAAAAAGTGTTTGCCAAATAATCCAGTCAAGAAATGGGCAGAAGACATGAACAGACACTTCTCCAAAGAAGACGCAGAAATGGCTAACAGACACATGAAAAAATTCTCAACATCACTAGCCATCAGGGAAATACAAATCAAAACCACAATAAGATACCACCTTACAACAGTTAGAACGGCAAAAATTAACAAGACAGGAAATCACAAATGTTGGCGAAGATGTGGAGAAAGGGGAACCTTCTTATACTGTTGGTGGGAATGCAAGCTGGTACAAACACTCTGGAAAACAGTATGGAGGTTCCTCAAGATGTTAAAAAATAGAGCTACCCTACAACCCAGCAATTGCACTACTAGGTATTGACCCCAAAGATACAGTTGTAGTGAAAAGAAGGGGCACGTGCGCCCCAATGTTCATAGCAGCAATGTACACAATAGCCAAACTGTGGAAGGAGCCAAGATGCCCTTCAACAGATGACTGGTTAAAGAAGATGTGGTTCATATATACAATGAAATATTACTCAGCCATCAGAAAGGATGAATACCCACCATTTGCATCCACATGGATGGAACTGGAGGGGATTATGCTAAGTAAAGTAAGTCAAGCAGAGAAAGACAATTATCATATGGTTTCACTCATACGTGGAATATAAGGAATAGCATGAAGGACCACAGGGGAAGGGAGGGAAAACTGAATGGGAAGAAATCAGAGAGGGAGACAAAACCATGAGAGACTCTAGACTCCGGGAAACAAACTGAGGGTTACAGAAGGAAGGGGGGTGGGGGATGGGGTAACCAGGTGATGGGTATCAGGGAGGGCACCTGTTGTGATGAGCACTGAGTGTTACATGCAACTAAAAGAACGATGAACACTAATCAAAAACTAAAGATGTAATATATGTTGGCTAACTGAACATAATAATAAAAAAATAAAATGAAAAAAGTGTTTGCTTAGGACTTTTGTGACTTATTTTTCTCAGTAATACATATGTATCAATTGTAAAATAAAGAATTTTAAATGTTATCAACCAGTGTCAAGACAATAGCATCCCTAAAGGAAAAACTTATAAAAAGTAATTCAGAAGAAGTGACGATGGTCCTGCTAAAACAAAAAAGTACTGCAACTCGAGGTGCTATAGTAGACAAGCATCACAGGAATTAAAGGTAAAACTACTTCACAACATAACAAAGTATAGCTCTGAGCCCAGTGCTTAACTTCTCCAGTTCTGTTTTCTCACTTGTAAAACATGGTACTAATCATGCCAGCTGTACTGGGTTCTTGTTAGGATGAAAGGAGACAGCCCATGCAAAGAACCTAACTCATGTTAGACAATCAGTGGTACTCTCCTACCCCCTCACAACCCAATGTGAACCTATTACAATGTCTGTATAAAGGCACAGAGAGAAAGCATCATGACAAAATTTCTCATTATTCACTTTACCTGGGGAACCTAGAAACCCAGACTGTTCAGGGAAGGACAGTACCAAGCAGCCCTTCCTATTCTGGAAGCATACTGCATCCTTGCTTCCCACAAGCTGCCTCTCCCTCCTCCTCTTTAGCTTCCCAGCATGGAGTTCTCTGCTGCATGCAAGCTTGGATGAAGACATAGCGATACTATCTTTGCCTGTGTTCATTTGCTAGGGTAGTCATAATAAAGTACCACGGACTTGGTAGCTTTAAAAAAAATGTATTTCTCTCACAGTTCTGGAGTTCAGATGCCCAAAATCAAGGTTTTCATGGGGCTACGTTCACTCCAAAGGCTTTAGGGAAGAACCTCTCCTTGCCTCTTCCAGCTTCTGGCATTCCTTGGCTTGTGGCAGCATAACCCTAATCTCTACACATGGTCTTCTTCTCTGTGCCTGTGTGTGTCCTTTTCTGTCTCTTAAAAGGACACTCTCGTTGGATTTAGGGCCCACCCTAATCCAATCATCTTGATCTTTATCTTAATTACATCTGCAAAGACCCTATTTCCAAAGAAGGTCACATTCTGAGGTTTCCAGTGGGTGAACAGGAATTTTGAAGGGACACTATTTAACCCACTGAAGTGCTTTAAATCTAATTGGTTTTTCTGTCAGCTGAACAAGTATTAAAGAAATGACATCCTTGGGGCACCTGGGTGGCACAGTCGTTAAGCGTCTGGCTTCAGCTCAAGGTGTGATCCCAGCATTCTGGGATCGAGCCCCACATCAGGCTTCTCCACTAGGTGCCTGCTTCTTCCTTTCCCACTGCCCCTGCTTGTGTTCCCTCTCTCGCTGGATTTCTCTCTCTCTGTCAAATAAATAAATAAAATATTTAAAAAAAGAAAAAAGAAATTACATCCTTGTAGTAACAAGCATACCTAGTGCTCACATCTTGGTTTCTAATACCATTCTCCAATGAAAGGAACTAGGACTCCTTACAGAGATGGCCAATTCTGGGACTAGGGCAGAAAACATACAAGATGATCTTGGAACATCTTATAGTGTCAGAAAGTAACAAAGTGCCAACACATACACACACACACACACACACACGGATGGAGATATGTCAAAGGAGAATAATATCTATATGAGTAACCCCATGCCATACCACCTGAACAGATGAACTGCTCACTGAAGTCCAGTCAACCCACAGAAATATAAGAAAGAATAAGTTGTGTTATTTTAAGCCACTCAAGTTTTGACTTTGTTTGATAGCAATAGATAACAAACACACATAACTTTTCCTCTTATTGAATTGGTAAAGATATGTTTTTCTCAAGTGTTACTGCCATTAAGAGTGCATCAAGATATGGTGAGTCAAAATTAAAATTGTTACAATTTTTCTGGCAAAAAAAGGAGCACAGGAGCAACTAAAAGTGCTCCCAAAACTAGAACAATTTGAGCAGCATAATAAATAAAGTAGTATTGAATTACAGCATGAAGTATAAAATAAATATCCATGAGTAGTCCATAGTGATATACATAACAATTGAATAAATTAATAAATGGGAGATAAGACAAATCGTAGTTGCAGAATTCAAAATCATTTATGTAGATACTCCACCCTTACAGGAGGGTGGGGGTCATGATTCACAGGCCTTATGTGGGCTGCACATAGTGGCTTCTTTCCAAAGCATACAGTACGGAAAGGGGGTAGAAAGAGTAGCTTTTCAGTGGAGAAAACTGACAAACAGTACATCAGCGAGGTGACCAAGGGTCAACATCAACAGTCATAAATCATGTTGATAGTATGTACCCTTGACATGATGTGATAAAAATGGCACTTTACCTCTGTGGTCTCCCTCCCAATAACCCACAACCCCAGTCTAATCATGACAAAAACATCAGACAAATTCCAATAGTGGGGCATCCTACAAAATAATTGACCAGTACTCCTCAAAACTGTCAATCTCATCAAAAACAAGGAAAATCTGAGAAACTACTACAGCCAAAAGGACCCAAAGAGACATGATGATTAAATGTAATGTCATATCCTAGAACAGAAAAAGGACATTAGATAACTAAGGAAATCTAGGGGCACCTAGGTGGCTCAGTCGGTTAAGCATCTGCCTTTGGCTCAGGTCATGATCAGGCATCCTGGGATAGAGTCCCACATTGGGCTCCTTGCTGGGTGGGGAGACTGCTTCTTCCTCTGCCTCTGCTTCTCCCCCCTTGTGCGCTCTCTCTCTCTCTGACAAATAAATAAATAAAATATTTAAAAAAAAAAGATAACTAAGGAAATCTAAATAAACTACTGGTGTTAATTATGTGTTAATATTGGTCCATTAATTATAACAAATGTATCACACTAATATATGATATTAATAAAAGAAGAAACCGAGTATGAGGAACATGGGAACTTTCTAAACTACGTTTTCAGTTTTGCTGCAAATCTAAAACTGGTCTAAAAAATAAAATCAATTTTAAAAATATATTGCTCAAAAAAATTAAATTGTGCCCATTCCCCTTACACAATGGTACAAATTTAAAGGAAGCTAATGAGAACAGAGATTGCGTTTGTTTGCTTTGTCTACCGATATAACCTAAGAGCTTGGAACATATTGTGGCATACTGGAGGCACACAATAAATATTTTTTAAACTTCTAATCATCTATTTATGACTCACGTAGTTACTGAACAACCCCTATGTGCAAGCCTTATACCAAGTACTGGGGATAAAACTGAATTTGAAATTTATTTCCAGATCTCTTACAGAATAAATAGTTTTAACAGGAGATATTTCTAATTTACAAGATATGTGTGGCAATAGCTCTGCTGTTCCAATCCCATTCTTTGGGATAGTTTTCTTCTTCTTGATGGTGACCAAGGAAGCAATAACCTTTTGTTTTAGGCTTTTGATTGTGTGAAAAACTAGTTTATTAAATAAGCTAGATGTTTCAGTGTACTTTTGAATGAATTAAAATATAAATAAAAATGTACAAAGACACTTATAGGGGCTAAAGCTTTCTGCTATTTTCTGACTTCCTGTTTCTCATTCATTTGTTCTATTTGTTCTTCTTGGCGTGCTTCCCATCAGGGAAAGAAATTTCTTTGAGTAAAATGTTGCTGATCATTTTAAAACTTTCTAGATCCTTTAACTAGTTTATTAATGAATGACTCCAAGTGCACGATATTTCTTTGCATATAAACGCATCTCTTTCCCACCCAGTGCACTCATGGATATTAGCACGAGGATCTCATGAGACACACTTCAGGTCCATCCTAACCAAATCTCTCCAGGGGATGAGTGACCTAGACTCAGGCGAACTCTACATAATGCCAAATAACCTGATGATCCAGGAGGGTATTCACATATTCACAAATAGTTAGAAGAATCTGATTACAAGTTTCAATCTTGCCATTGTTCATAGCCTCCTTCATGGTTGGCAATTTTCTATTTAAAATATCAGTTGCCTTGCTTGCATATTTAGAGATGAATAAGGCCTTATATTCTTATTTTTTAATCTGTTTTTTAAATGTAGGGTTAAAGGAAGACAGCACTTTCAAGGTTCAATTCTTTCAGCTGAGCAAATTCGCCCTTTCTACTGAAACTCTGAGAAACTTTAAACATAAGCATCTGAAAAAGAAAGAAGACAGCAAACAATGCTGAAATGAAGAAAATTTAGAGCATAAGACTTTAAAGGGTTTCTTCATTGTCAGAAAATGTAAGGTACTTGGATCACTGGGCTGTCATGGAGGGGAAAATATTAAAAAGAGTGGCGACCCACTATCTAACATTGGTGATTTCTGTGAGTTAAGAGGTGACGAGATCATTTAAAAATGTTAATTAGAGGGGCGCCTGGGTGGCTCAGTCGGTTAAGTGTCTGACTCTTGATTTCAGGTCAGGTCATGATCTCAGGGTGGTGGGATAGAGGCCTGCATCAGGCTCTGGCTGGGTGTGGAACCTGCTTAAGATACTCTCTCACTCTCTCCCTATGCCCCTCCTCCTCCCCCACTTGCTCATGTGCTCCCTCTAATAAAAAGTTTAAAAAAATGTTAATTAGAAGAGACTTATTTAATCATTTTGGTTTTGACAAAGAAGCAAGTCCAGATATAACAATAACTTGCCCAGTATAATTTGGTGCCACCAAAGGGAACAAGCAGGTACCCCAAGAGACCCATGGAACCACTGGGTGCTCTTTCCATCTCAAGGCATCACAGGCTACACTCTACTGAAGGTTATTTATTAAACACAGGTCATCATGGGGAGGAGCACATTCTCCTTTCAAGTCTGCTTTTCTATCTTTTGTTGAATTAATCGTTTTTTAAGTTAACTTTACCATTGTGCTTTACTGAACCCTAAGAGTCTGCATGGACATGCTTTGGCATCTATATGAACACAGGTATGTATAAATTCGCCAACGAGAAGTCTACACCTGCTGCCTCTACTTTTCTACTTTCATTTTTTCAATAATCCTCTGAGTTTAGCTTGCACTCCCACTCTTCTTTGCTCTATGATCTCATTACTAATTCTCTAAATAACACATCTACTAGGCTTTTCTCTCTCACGCCCTCCCTGACTCTTGTGGTGCATTCGTTCCTGTCAAGCATCTCCTCCTTTTTGAAACTCATAGTCATCATGGCACTAAACCATCCTTTAGTCTATTTTCCTACTTGTCTTTACTCTTCCTCATTCTCTATGACTGCTCTTCTTCCCCCATCCTTTAAATGTTAGTGTTCTAGCCTTAGCCCCGCCAGACTCATCAACTAGTTACTGGACCTTCCAAGGAGCAGCCTCTTCAACCTTTCATCAGCAAATAGTGCCATCCATTCTTTCTTTCTTTCTCCACCAAATAAGCTCTACTTATTTTTCTCAATACAGTTAAAACCCCATGAAGCTAGTCTTCCTTATTGAAATTATCAACCCTGCTTTGTAGTCTAAAACTACAGACACATGTTATATGTTATTGGAACACGAGAAGGTCATCTACATTAGTGGTTGAGTGTGAGCTCAGGAGTTAGATTGTCTGCTTTTAAATCTTGACTCTTCCACAAGTATGCCTCAGCTTCCTCACGGGAAATAGTTTGGGAGAAATAACAATACTGATTCCTATAGTGCAGTGAGGATTAAATGCATTAATATATGTAAGAAATCTAGAACAGTACCTAGGACATATTTAGTTCTCTGTAAATGTTAACTATAAGAGTTATTGTAGCATGTTACCATACTGACTTAAAATTATTTATTTGCCTGTCTAACTCTGTTATAGAATATGAGAACCTTAAGGGCGGAAGCAGGTCCCATTCAACATTCTATACCCAACTCATACCACTGAGCATATAACAGGCGTGTAAACTATTGATCAAATAGAGTACTTAGGTAAGAATAGATGGAGAACGAAATAAAGTGATACTGATCTGGGAGCATACTGCAGTTTCCCTGGCCAAGCAAAGATATGACATCCCTATAATAAAGATGGCAAAACTACCTAAAATCAGAAAAACAGAGTAATAGTAAGAGACTTCAACCACCTGGAGAGCTTTAGGAGACTACAAATGCTGAAACAGGGCATCAGATAAATACCTGACTTGCCTGAAACACAGAGGATAATGGAAGAAATGAGAACTATGAATGTAATTCAGAACAGCAAGATAGAGCCATTTGGGAAGATAAAAATAGAATTTGGGATTAATCAAATTTAATAAAGATATATTAATCAAATTTAATAAAGCTATCACAAACTTCCATATATTTTTCTCTCTTCTGTCACCTATCCCTTTCTACTTTCTTTGTAATTAATTTGCATAAAGATAGCCTCTTTTCAGTTGTTACTTTTAAAGGGAAAATACCATATCTTTCACATGTTGCCTCTCTCACAGCATCTCATGCAGTCCCTTTCATATAGGAGTCAGTTAATATTACTGACTAAATGAAAAGGAACCGAGGAGGGTGGGAGTATAAATGGAAAAGAAAGGGATATATGACTGTCAATTTGCTTGTGGAATCAGCAGGATTTAGTAATTTTAGATATCCTAGGATAACAGGACACAATGAAAGGCCAAGTATTCTGGTCAGAGGATTAAGAGAAGCTGGCACTTTTTTTAGGATTCAAATGTCATTTTCAGCAACTGATTTCAGAAGCAAGAAAATGAATGTGGCTCAGACCTGCTGAATGGGGCTATTTGGTCAAATATACAAATAGAAAAACTCAGGTCATGGCTGACTGGATGATTCTAGAGCCCAGGAGAAGACTCTGGAGTAGAGCTACAGATATGAGAGTCAGCTGCAGGAAGGGAGGAACTGAAGACCCTGAGGGAGATGTGACTATTACAAAGAACATGAAAAGAAACAAGAGAAAACCTCCAAGATTAGAACCACAGTGGCAGGAAGAGAAAGGAGAACCTTTAAAGGAGCCTAATGCAAAGTAACAAGAGAAGATAGAAAGGACTGTCATGAGTGTCCCAGAGGTAGCAAAGCATGAAAGGAATTTCTTGAAGAAGGATGTGGTCAACCTTGTCAAACACACCAGGATCAGAGGAAGCTGAAACAGGATAAGAAAAAACCATTGGCTTGGCAGGAAGCATGTTTAGGAGCCTCCCTGAGTTAGGGTGGCCATTGTGAAAAGTTAGCATCTCCAAAGCCTTAACAAAATTAAGGCAATGACTGTGGACCACTTTCAAGAAGCTGGAACTGAAGAGAAAGAACTTAACACCTTTTTGTCATCTGAATAAGTGGAGTAATCAAACGACCAGGTCCTGCTGTGTGGGTATAGGGGAGCCATGAGACAGAAAGACGCACATGGACTATACAACATCTGACCTGGAAGGGACTTTCTAGATAGCATCAAAGTCAACCCTCCAATATTCCCTAGGAAGAAACTCAGAGTGGCTGGGTAGCTAGCTCATGGTAGAAGAGAGAGTCAAATGAAGACCTGCAATCTCCCAGTTGGGAGACTTTTTCACTACACTCTCTTTGCAACATGAACCTTAAGCTTGGCAAATAAGAAACAAAAAGAACAGAAACAGTTATACCTGTTCTTGCAGTCCGTCCAGTTACTTCTTCTAGCCCATCTATCATCCCTCACGAAGATATAATATTCATCCTTCCAAACTAGTCTGTGATAAACTGTTGCTTACCATGGGAAAGATGGCAAGTGGATGTTTCCAAGATTATTGGACAGTACGGTTTTCCCTATCTCACTGACTTTCACCTTGAAATGAATACACTAGGTTCTAAGTGGCCAAATTCACATGTGCAGAGAGAAGCTGGCAGAAACAGTGGTGGGGAGCGGGGGTTAGCAGTTTTTCCTTTTAGTTTCACAGAGGCAGAGTCTACACAGCCAAAGTGAGCTAGAAGGGAGGACTGAGTGATAATCTGGCAAACTCAGGCAGTGTAAATACCCAATCCAGCCACTCAGGCTTCCAGGCAAAGAAAAACATTTTCCCTGACCCTGCCAACTTCCCTCCTCGTGCATGAAAACTGCTCCAAGACCTGGGCCTGAGGGATTCATGGATCCCAAATGATGGCAATGCCAAGTTGGCATGAGATTATATGAGGCCTCTTTCCAATAGCACACTAGACTCCATTCCCCCCCCCACCCCCGCCACCGCCCTGCCACAAACACACACGTTATTCCTCTGTGGCACTAAGAGAGTATTTGGGAAGGAATACCCTATGTGCAGCCACTAGGGGACCCTTTAATGCACTGTATTAGTAATGCAGTGTCAGGGGTCTGGCTAACATAGACTCACTGGTGAAGGATCCAGATGCTATGGTTATAGGTGAGTTAGCAAAGCCTGGGTAACTACAGTGCTGCATTTATTACTTTATGCATTGGCTTCACTTACTGACTGGCTCCAGCCTGTTCTGGTGGAAGAAGATATTTCTCATCAGTAAGTCATTTTATGCTTTCCTTGGACTGCCTCTTCTACAAATCTGAGTCCGGACTTTTAAATTAAAATGGAAGAGTGAGTTTCAGTACTTTCTCCACATAAAAGGGGGCCTGGAGTATCAGGTATTATAGACTCTTTATGTCCAAGTCACTGGGTAGATAACTGACAAATTCTTCAGACCACGGGGAGCCTTGGAAATTTAGAATCATTTCCTTAGAACACGTACCTCCCTGAGTTACTCTGGCCCTTCTACACCCAACTGCACCTGCCCCAGCTAGGAACATGACAATTCTGTCAGAGGTACATTCATTTTCAACATGACTGTAGTATCTATCCACGCAGAAATAAGGTTTTATGGGGCTGCTATCCTTACCTAGCCACAAAAGCAGATTGTACTCAAGTATTCACTCTTTTTCTCCTTTTTATTTTTGCCCACCCCCCCCAAAAAAGCCCTAACAATAGCAATACTGGAGACAAGCTGGGAAATCTGCCCCTTCACAAAGCTGACACAAACGTTGGCGGACTAATAATGTATTCAGCAGCCTCCTAGTCAGCAATGCAAAATGGTCCCCGGGTTCAAGGCTATGATACATTAGAATATAATTTGGCTGGAGCTTCTCTCTCTATTATGGAGAACAAATGCATTTTTGAATGACTTGAAGAAGAGGTCACGCTATTACTTATGATGGGTAAACTCAAAGAGGGTCAGAGAGGAGACGCGGTTCAGATAAGCCCCTGGAAAGTATATATGCTCTTTTAATCTAATCCTATTTTTTAGGTTTCTCTCTTCACTTTCAGGGCAGGAAACTTGGCTGCCATCTGGGGCTCCATTTTCAGCTTGTTGGGAGTTTTCAGACAACTGCTGAATCTCTCAGCGCACCCCTGTTACTCCATCTATGGAGTATGGAAAATGCCACCCACCTCAGGCTGCAGGTGACACTGCAGAGTTGCTACAGCAGCTTCTGTGGTGATCCGTTTCTCAAAAAACCAGAACCTGGCCGGTTTCCGAGAGTTTTAAGATAGCTAAGTGACATGGGTTTTCCTCCTAAGTATAGCATGTTAAAAAAGATGCCTGTGTGCTCAAAGCTTTGTCATCTTTTCTGTCCCTCCCTTTGTCTGTTTTGTACACAGGTTGGTGTCCACAAAAGAACCAGTTTAAGCTCTTTACTGAAGAGCTCAAGTTCCTTATTCTCACAACCAATCAGGTGGTATATTTACAGAAAAGGCAAATATGCCTTCAATATTCTTAGTGAAACCCTTTAGAGAAAATTGCTTAGCGCTGTATTCTATTTGCAGTCTACCCTTCCCTAATTAAACTGGGTTAAAGAAGGCTTGGGAAAATTGCATAATTACATGAAAAATCAATCTCACATATTCCGACAGACTTTGAGTGCATTGTTAGAAATCATGACTAGAAGTCATTTTTTTTCTTTGTTCACGTTATTTCTCCACATGTGCTATAGGTTGAGTGAGCTTCCAAGTCCAGGTCATAGCAATCCCCCCACTGGTAGAGGCAGAGTGGACCACATGAGGGCCAGGTTCAGCCTGCTCTATGAACAGTCTCACAGTCCTCAGAGCAAGTCTTGGCTGCACATCCTTCAGCTTCTGCACCAAGTTTCTTTTGCTTGAAAAAGAGTCACAGTCCATCTGCTGTGCAAATACACAAATACAAAACCATCACCCGTTTCATTAGGAATTAGTCCCCACCAGGATACAGCAGCCCTTTCACCTTTCAGATGAGGAATGAATGTCGTAATTGTAGATCAAGCTCCTGAGGCCCTTCCTGGGCAAGGAATGGAGTCAGCCTTGGCTCCAGGCAGCCACCAGGCCAGTGGTGCCCCAGCAAGTTCTGTACCCAGTACAAAGACGACACATGCCAATTCTTAGTCTACCTTCTCTTGCACTGTTTTCCACCCTATGAAGTGCGTTTGGATGGCAAGAACTGAGGACCTGTGTGGAGGTGACTTCCAGATATCCACAACACCTGTAGCAGTCCACAGCAAGTAAATCATCTTTCTATCTCCCTCATAGACAGTATTTTCAGTCAGTTTCTGAACTATAAATACCTTAAACAGTCAGGCAGTTCTTCATTGTTCTTAACCTCTTAATAATTGATCAGGTATTATTTCTATAACTAGAAAAGAAAAAGAATCGAATGTTTGACCTTTTACATGATTCTTTCCAGGCTTGGGCAGTATCAAACAGATTAAAGCAGAGCAAAATTTAAAACTGAGTCTCATGTATATGCACGAAATACCTCTGGAAGAGTCTAAAACACGTGGTAACAGTGATTGTCTCTGGGAAGAGAGGTGGGTGCTGAGGAAAAGGATGTCACTGATGTTCCATCCCTGGTAGAGGAGGAAGAAGCAGAAGATGAGGAGGAGAAGGGGATGGGTGCTGTGGTTTTCAGAGAGAGGCAGTTTTGTTTTACATAGAAAACAAAGATATTTTTAATTTCAGACATAGGTAAAACTCCCTCAGTTCATTTATTTTTTTTATAATAATTTTTTTATGTTTTTTATGTTTTTTTATGTTTTTATATAATAATTTTATATGTTAACATGTTAGTCACCATACAGTACATCCCCAGTTTTTGATGCAATGTTCCATGATTCACTATTTGCGTATAACACCCGGTGCACCATGCAATACGTGCCCTCCTTAATACCCGTCACCGGCCTATCCCAGTCCCCCACACCCCTTCCCTCTGAAGCACTCAGTTTGTTTCCCAGAGTCCAGAGTCTCTCGTGGTTCATTCCCCCTTCTGTTTACCCCCCCCCCTTTATTCTTCCCTTCCTTCTCCTACGGATCATTTAAAACAAAACAAAACAAAAACCTGCATTGAGATGGCTATCAGAAAAGATAAATTCCAATAGTCAGTCTACAATGCAAATCCTTGAATGTGTCATCAACCTGTTTTATTTTCTCCTCTGACTTTAGCAGTCTCCTCTTCCTCTGTTGGACACATCCATAGAAAAGACACAAGGTTCCACACCTAAAATGCTGGTTATCCAAAACGATTTATTCTTCCTTTGCCCGCATCATCCCTTCCTTTCAGTATGTATTCCTTTGCATAACTTCCTCGATCCTCCATGGATTTCCATCAGTCAGTTTATCTATCTTTCCTTTCCTCTCTAGTAGCATTTACTGAGTGCTTTCTATATTCTCTCTTTAACGTCATTTATTGAGTGCTTATTAGACACCAGTGCTTTATGTGCAGTATCTCATTTAATCTTCAGACCAACTTGATGAAGTACTATTGTTATTGTCATTTTGCAAATGAGAAAGTCAGATATTAGACATATGAAGTACCTTGACCCAGGTTATGCAGCTAACCCAGAAGGGCCCTCTGAAAGCCCACATATTAAGTTGTAAAAGTGTTATTCTTACCTCACCCTTTAATCTTTCTAGTCAAATTTCATTTTTTTTTCAAATTCCTGTTCACTATCCAATGCCCTCATATTATTTGCCTCTTCCTCTTTTCCTTGGTATTCCATTGTTTACCCCTGCCCAGGTGTCACCACCTTTTATTTATTTACATATTCATTCATTCACTTATTCATTCCTTCATTGTGCTCAGGTCTAAAATACAAACAGGGGATTATTTTTCAGGGCCTTCTTTCCTGCCACTCAGAGTCATGGTGAAGGCACAGCCATGGCAGCAATGACTATGGGCTATGTATTTGCAACGGAGGTGATTTCCTGCTTAATTACAACTATGACCCTTAGACAAATGCTTACCCTTGTCTGTGCTTGAAAATGGTGCTTGTCCCCAAAGTTCAGTGACCTGTCATCAAGTATCTTAGTAAGGTAATGGAAAGAGAGGGATTGTATTTGGCTATACGTTAGTGTCTAACTAGTGTTGGTAAATTAGTAAAATATATACTTTTTTACATGAAATATAACTTTCATATTTGTAAGAAAAGCAAACATAATCCTATCGTGAACAAATGCTTTTATTTTGAGCTTCAAAATATCAAGCTTTGCAAAGACGTTAAGCATAAAACAGAATTCCATTACTGAGATGCCCTTGTTGTATTCACATTACTATATTTCTGAGAGGGCTCTAATTATTACCACCACCACCACCATCATCATCATCATCGTTATTATTACATAAAGGAGGAGAACTTGAAGAACGTCAAGAGTCCAAAAATAAAATTAATATATAAGTCTTGCCCCCACTGGTGCCCCCACCCTTGCACCTAATGAACTATGGATTAACAAGAAAATATGTGGCCTCAAAACAAGAGAAAAGGAGGGGCGCCTGGGTGGCACAGCGGTTAAGCGTCTGCCTTCAGCTCAGGGCGTGATCCCGGCGTTATGGGATCGGGCCCCACATCAGGCTCCTCCACTATGAGCCTGCTTCTTCCTCTCCCACTCCCCCTGCTTGTGTTCCCTCTCTCGCTGGCTGTCTCTATCTCTGTCAAATAAATAAATAAAATCTCTTTTAAAAAAAAAAAAAACAAGAGAAAAGGATGCTTAGCTAAAATTCATATTCCAAAGACTAAGCTAAAAGAAGGGGGAAAATTCTGTCTAAAGATGAACACACACGTGGACACAGACATACACACACTCAACCTCCCATGCGTCAGAAGGTTGGCCCAGCAGAGCCTATGGCAGAAACTCAACTGTGTGACCTCACTGCATCTTGGGTAATATGTGGTAATGAATTCAGTGCATGGGATCTACGACCAGAAATTTATCCCTGCCCTCCCCCTTGCCCACCCCTTTCGCAGCAGCAAGCCAAATTTGTGTGGTACCACTGTGCTGCTCGGCCTGTGTGCTTAATGCATTCATTAAACAGGAGACTGGAGATGGTTTCCTATGTTTCTCATTATTTAAAAGAACAAGTTAATCTCCCCTTTGGGGGGCAGCAGGGGAACTGAAAACCACATGATCCTCTTAAATAGTTCTTTGCCTGGTCCTCCCCTGTTGACAGGTCTGCCTTCATAATTTTATTGTCGTGGCTCTGAAGCAAATTTTAGAGAGGCAGAGTTAGCTGATGGAAGGGTGGAAATGAGGAGAAGGAAGGTGAGGCTGGGAAAAGACAGGGGGTGAGGGAAAGAAATCCAGCCGCCTGATATATGGGGAGTCTTTTATCAGATCCATCTCCTTGCCTTCTCGAGTGCTTATCATATCACACAAACTGCTCCTGAAGAGCCCTCCATTTACCCTCTCCCCTAATTAAATGTGCACTTCATTAATGTAAATTGGGGGTTTAATGCTCTTGTTGAAATTCTGAAGAAAGTGCTATGGCCTTGCGAAATGCTTAAGCATCATTGCAAATTAGATTAGGGACCAAGAAAGGCAGTAAAATTAGAATGATAATGGCTGATGTGGCTTCCTGACAGGCATGACTATTCAGGGATCAATGGAATGGAGAACAGTTTCCCCGAGCCGAAAGTGAAAGGCAGGGACAAACGTCAGCCTACAGATGTGGCTTTTGGAAGCACTTTCAATTAGTTTAATTTGGTAAATGGTGGGGATTTAGAGGCTCTCAGCCAGTCATACAAGACAAGAATACATTGAAATGTTTTTCACTTTTTAACATAAAATAGGATCGGCTTTGGATTTGCATTTCTCGAACAAGAAGATGGAGTGGGGCGGGGTGGGGGTGTGGAGGATGCAGGGAAAGTTTCCAAAGTGTTTCACCAACTCTGCTTTTGAAAATGGAAATGACTTTTATGAGCTTGGACAGCAACCTCCCAAACAGTGGGAAAGGGGAGAGTAAATGTACCCCCTCTGGTTCTCAGGAAGGCCTTAAATCCTGAACACACCAAGAGCCCAATATGTACTAAAACGTGTGGTCAAAAGCCATGCGGGTGGGCAGCGGGGGCAGGGGGGGCAATGGGCAGTGAAAAACACTCAAACTCGTTCATCATTTCCCACTCCAAGTATGTTCATCCCCCCCCAAAAAAAAATGCTATCTCTCAATTACAGGATTCGTTGTGTCCCCTCCCCTCAAAAAAAAGTCACGTTTTTAAAGTATCACAAAAGGAGAATATTCATAATTTGTTCCACAAATATTCACCCAAGCACGCGTGCGCCAAGTTACCTTCTGAGGGCATCAGCACCACCTCAGCAGACACTCACTCGGTGGACACTCACTGAAGCTCATTTGGTAAGTGCTAAGTGTGCCTTTTCCTTTTTGTTCCCATCAGCTAACTCCACCCCCCCCCCCCAAAGCACTGGTGTCTTCACTGGAAAATAAATTGGCACTGATCTGGTGACCAGGACATTTACAGGCAGGACAGCTTCTGTGCACAAAGACCTCCTTCAGATTTGCACATTTTGACTACAGATCCCGCCTTGTGTTCCCAGAATGCTGTCAAGCTCCAGTTGGACCTCCTCCCTGAAGGCGTCTGCATCTTTCATGAGTGAAGAGGAAGGAGATGATGCATCAGAAACTCCGGTAAATATTACCAAATCCCCAGTTACTCCCCAAGGCCTGTTCAACCTTGTGAACCTGCGCAGAGATTCACCTCCCAAATCCATACGTTCCTTTTCCGGATTCACCAAACGTTTGCTGATAGGCTCATCTCTCACTTTTGTGAAGTTAATACTGCAAGTCAGCAGCAAGCAAGGAGATAGACAAATGAATACAGAAAGCAGAGAGTCATATGTCCAAAAGAAAAGACAGTGATCTCCACATGCAGTAAAAATAAACCAGGGCAAAGGTAAGCTCATAAAATAGTTTGCACTGTTAATAATTTGGTGGCTGGAAGTTCTCAGTTCATCATGAAGATGGTAGCAGATCCTTGGTATTACAAACAACTCCACGAATTATGAACTTTATAAGGCTTCATTTCATAAAGGCTACTTGTCTCCTACAAAACACCCAGAGAAGCAGTAGGAAAAAAATTCCAATGAAATGATACCAACGAAATTAATACAAATAATAATAATAAAATCTAATATTTGTATAGTATTTTGCTGTTTCCCAAGACCATAGACAAATTCAATTATTCATTTGATCTACAAACAAAGTCTTCTGGGGTAGAAAAGAAATAAATAGTCCTTCCTGTTTTATAAATGAGGAAAACAAAGTTCAGAGGTGTCCAGTTGCTTTCCCAAAGACACAGAGTTAGTGAGTGACAGAGGAGGAATTAACACAAAAGCCTTCTTTTTCTAATAACTTCAGTGTTGTTGCAAAATTAATAAATGATTATTGAGGAAAAAATTTCAAATAATACACAAATGTACAAAGACGAAAGTAAAATGCATACCAATAATTAACAAAACTATTTTGCAAACATCATTTCATAAACCTTTCTTTGCCTATAGATAGATAATATTAATAACAATAATAGGAGCTAGCATATATTAATTTCTTACAATGAGTCAGGCACTATCCTTAGTATCTTGGATATTTGCATTTATTCTTTAGAACAACTCTGTGAGGTAGATGTAACTTATAAATAAGGAACATAAGGTCTGGAGAGATTAAGTAATTTGGCCAAATTCATACAACTCTGAAGGTTACTTATAAAAATATAATCATACTGATCATATAAGTAGGTAGCTTGCTTTTTCACACAACAAATATATCATGAGCATCTTTTTATTTACCCACCTCATGTTTCATGGCCACACACATTTCATTGAATGTAAGTACCATAATTTAATTAACACATCCCTGTTGATGTACTTGAGGTTACTTTAGTTTTTCTTTTGTAAACACTGCTATGATGAAAATCTTGAGCATCCTTTCTTTCACATGCAGCTGGTAATCTCCTTCGGTTCATTCTTACACATGAGATTTAGAGCAAGACTTAGGTCTTCTGATTGCTGGTTTCACAGGCTTGCTTCTCACTCCACCCCTCTCACACAGCCCTCTTACTGGGTATCATATAAACTTGACAGCTGTTGGCTGGAGGTTTTCAGATTTTTCACAAGTTGGCAAATTATGTCCCCAATTTGTGCTCATTGCTTCAAGTAAACCCCTGTCTAGGATTCTTCTGCCTCACTGGGCACCCAGAGAACTGCCTGTAGGTTTAGCCCAGGACCCCAAACAATAATGCCATGACACTGCTGAGATGAGGCAGAACTGTCATTTCCTTCCCCCCGCCATTCCACAAACACTTGGCTGGATACCAAGGAAACAAGCCCAATAAGATAGAATCGATGCCCTCAAGAAGCACACAGACATGGGAGACAGAAAAATAAAGAAACAATTACAAAGAAGTGTGATAAGTGCTATGACAGAAATATTCACATGATTCTTACATGACAACCAAGCTGTTTACTCAGTCCGGTCTGGGGAACTCAGGGAAGGCCTTCCCGAAAGACGACAGCTAGGGAATCCTGAAGGATGAGCTGCAAGTACCCAAGCAGAAGAAGGTGGATGCAACCAAGGGAAGTTACTCTGAAGGAGCCCTCTCCACATAGCTGTCTTCTCCAGATCCCCTGGCCATTCTTCCTCCCTACCCTTCATGTCACAGGGTGGGAGATAACAGTTTCCCGTATGCTAACCTCAGGATACTGGGTTATCCTGTCCTCATTCTCAAAAGCACTTCCCACTTCTTTGTAAATAGCCCATTATTAAACTCCCTTACCCAGTTTGACTATGAGATCCACTTCCTGTCAGGATCCTGACTGATTCAACACATATATGCATCAGAGACTGGGCACAAATCTACCGATTTCACAGCCCCACCCTTGCCCTCACTCTCATCCCAAAGCCGATCTAAGGAGGCAAGAATAAAAACCCTAGCTCCAGAAGAAATGCATATAGCACTCAGGATTGGCCCTGTTCCCTTATTGGCACAAAGATCTCAAAGGGACATTTCTCTTCTGGCGCCAGTTAGAGATGTTCAATTTCATTTCACTTTAATTTGCAATAAATGTGCCTAATTTTATTTTTAATTTCCTAAATAGATTGATTTGGCAAAGCCACTTTGCCAGCTCAAAAGTTAAATTCCTAATTGAAAATGCTAATATGGAATTCATTTTCTCAAACACTGATCCTCTGATATTGCGAAATTGCTCTTGTTTAGATAAGAATCAGAGAACTGTAGAGATGGGAGGTACAGTAGACATGAACTCAAAGGGCACAACCAGAGTTAAAGGTCTTGCCCAACAAGATACAGCTTGTTAATAACATTCTTCCACCCTCCTAGATCCTGGATTGCTGGATTGAGGCAAATGTTGTTTGCACTGGTAAAGTACTGTCTCCTAAGGATGATTCTTCATATTTTGTGAGATTCTTCCTCCCTTGGCATTCAAACCACCCTAAGATATGACCTCAATTTTACTTACCATGTCCTGGATGAAGGCTGAAAAAGAAAAGAGAAGGGAAGGGAAGGGAAGGGAAGGGAAGGGAAGGGAAGGGAAGGGAAGGGAAGGGAAGAAAAAAATAGCACAGGAATAGCACAAGAATAACTCAAGAAGTTAACAGTTGCTTCCTACAGGAAGAAAGGACTGGGAAGGAGAATTACTTTTTATGAGTTAATTTGTAACTTGTGACAGTTATAGCATTTGAATTTATTATCTATTTGAAAAATAAATCAGCTTATTGAAAAGACGAAGACACCAAGTATGTGAATTTTGTTTAGCAAGGAAGTACTGCCCACCTACTGCATGTTATGAAACATCCTAGGCAGTGCAGGGGATATAAAGGTAACTAAGGCATAACTCTAGACTTCAAAGGGTCTATTATCCTGAGGAGGGGGAGACATGCACAGAAACAATGATAATCCAGGATGGAATGTGTGAGATCACAGAATCCAGATGGAAGGAGGGTCATTTCAACTCAGCTGCATACTAACAGATGGTTAGAATTGGGGAAGGATATACCAAGTGGGGGAACTGTCAGCAAAAGCTTGATAGGGGAAATTACGGAGCACATAAACAGCTTGCTTCTGATGACACTGTAGTGGGTGAAGACAGGCAGTAATCCCCAGTCCCTCCCAAGGCCCAGCCATGAGAATACCCTCCATTTTTCACAAAAGTCCTATTTGTAATAATTATGTCTTACAAGAGTATGACATTTTAGTTTTTAAAAGGTCTTCTCAAATAAACTATCCCATTTAACTTCACAATAATATACCCTCACTATATAGTTGGAGAAACCAGCTATGAAAGGACAGCAAAGTTGAATGGCATTTTGAAGGAAACTGTCATTTCACAGATAGGGAAACTGAGGCATAGCAAGAATACGTGACATTCAGTTAGGAAAAGAGCCAGAAATTTCTGAGGTTGTTTGCCTCATACACACAGGGAACAAAACAAATCTTCTAGTCAAACACTGCCTGCATCTGCAGCGGCATTTAACTTGTATACACCTGTTGTCTACCTATATGCAGAAATAACATATACACTTCAAGTGTCCATATCTATCTACCATCTAGAAATGTATTAGAAAAAAAGCAATGACTATCATTAGTATTACCAAGCCTTATTTTTTAGTCATATATCTACTGCTACCTGGAAACTCCACACCTTGGGTGTGGTTATGTATCTGAGAGTGGCTGCAGACTGGATTAGGGGAAGGCAGCTCTAACAACGGGGCAAGTCAAAGGTCTGCCTAGTAACTGCATTCTCCACCATCCACCCAGAGAATACTCTGACAGGAGGGGCTATTAAATGTTTGGAGGTATTGTTTTTAAAAGAGAAAAATCAAATACATATTAGAAGATCATTGATGATATAAAGCTGTAAAAGTTTAGGGCGAGTGTAGCTGCTGTAGGTAGCAAGCAGCATGGAAGACTGATGGAAAGAAAAAAGGCACAGGGACCTGTATATAATATAGAAGTAATTTCATCTTTTACCCCTCAGTACCCCTTCACGAAATGCACACCCCTCTCCCTTCAGCCAGCCCCCCACATCCATACCCTCTGCATCTCTCGCCTTTTTGAGACTCTCCCCTATGTCCCAGCTGGGCCTGAATGATTAGGTGTGGCCCTATAGCTCACTCTCACTTATTCAGCTGTTAAAGCAGCTTAAACCCTCATAAGAACATTAACATTTGGGTGCCAATAACAGATTGACCTTTATTCATAAAGTGCAAATAGTTGGAAGTCGAACAGATTGGTTGCCAGCGATTGCCTTTTATGTGCAGTTTAACGCTTTGATTTCTCTCCCCTTTCTTCCTTTAATCTGACAACGCTGTCTTGAATACGGTTTGCACTCTAAGTAAACAGGGCCAGGGGAGGCCTCTGCTTTTGTAGCACAGTTTGCTTGGAGGAGGGAGAGAGACGGGAGAGCGACTTTAAAAGATTTGCCTTTGGAATTAAACAATTTAAGAATGGATTGGAGACCCCCAAAACTGAATGGAGCTGTTGGAAGAACTCTGAACTGAACTCACAAGAGCCTTTTGCATATGGGACCATTTATCCAAAATCAGCCATCTAGATGCAGAATGAGAATGTAAGGATTTATATTAACTCTCTTGCAAGTTTACTCCATGCCATACACAAAAGGGAAACTCAGAAACCCACAGAGCCTATGGATTTGAGATGGGACCACACCACACTGCTTTGTTAAACACTTCTAGCCAGCTGTGAGCATTTCCATGCTTCACAGTGCAAAGGGTGGCTTGATCCTTTTAAAGGGTTGTGTTTCTTTAAAGTATTCCAAGGAAATATCTCTTAAGCATAGGCTTTTTAAGATACTTTCCAACATAGCACCAGTTTTGGATTTTTTTTCCTGATCTATCTTGACAATACTTCACTTTCAAGAGCACAGCTTATGCTTTATAGCAAATGGAGACTCTTTATAGCATTTTCATAGATAGAATGTGTAAATGCAAAGCTTCCCAGCAATCAATTGTGCCCATTCAGAAATAATAAAGTCCTTTGTGAGTCAACAGAACAAACACAGGAAATGGAAGGTACAAAGCTCTCATGAATAAGGCTTGACCATAAGTGTAAGGCAATTTTATGTGGATGCTGGTTCTGCTAGAGTTTTTACAGTGCCTTGAAAAAATCTTAAATGTATTTTAGGAGTGAAGGAGAATTTCTTTTTGATCCAGACAATTTAGCAATGTACTGTACATGAACAATTTGGCTTTAGAATTAAGCATATCTAGGTTTGTGTCCCAATCCTTACTAGAAGCTCATTAGCTTTGTGCCTAAACAAGGAACTTGTCTTAAAGCCTCGTTTCCTCTTCTGAGATTTATAGGCAACTATAAGCAGCAGTCTCAGAGGGATGAGCATCCCTATGAAGCTCAACATAGCTCCTTGCCCCTTAGTAACCCAGTGAAAGCTATTATTTTATTAATTTTTAATTTTATACACCTTTGCTGTCATAAGTCTGTATGAAGAATATGACAAAAAGAAATAGAAAAGAAAAAGAAATAAGAAAGTACTTAGCAATGGACCCATCCCACAATTAACCACAATAAATGCAAATTGCTATTATTATTGTTACTATCAGTTTATACTTTTCTGTGCACTGACTGTTTCACTATCTCAAACTACATTATGGTTGTCTTATGGCAGAAAGGTCTCCCATTTCTTTTGCACCCTCTGATCCTGTGAGCACAACATTAGATGCAGAGTAGATGCTTAAGAAATGACTTGTTGGTTAACTGCTTCTTCTCCTTTATTGGAAACCACCTGCTTCAAAGCAAAAAACAAAAAAAAACAAAAAACAAAAAAACCATAGGCACTATTTTTCCCTCCTTCTCCTTCAATCCTTCACTTACTCTATTACTGAGTCCAGTCATTTCTTGCTTGAGAAAATGAGCTCTCCTATTCTCCATATTATCATTAGGCTAATCCATGTGTGCAATAGCCTTCTAATAAAGAACATGCAAATAATAACAACAACAACAACAATAATAATAAAGAACGTGTTCCCACTCTGTCCTCACCACCACTCCCCACCTGCTTCCAGTCAGTCATTCTGATGATTGATGCTGGGCAAACATTTCCCAGACTTCTTTTATGTCTCTACCTAGCAATTCATGCTGTGGCCTCCATCCTCTTCCAGACTTTCCTTGATAGTCATATAGAAAGTTGCAATGGATAGAAAGAGTTTAAGAAAGAAATAAGAATATTATCTACAGTCCTTCAATTCAGGGTTTTTTCCTGAACTTGGAATATCCATCACAAAGAGGGCAAAGCCTTACCACATTTGCTAACTGCTTAGCCATCTTGCCAGCATGTACCTGACTTCATGAGAGGGACAGTTTTACAGGTCATGGATGTACAACTCAGCAAAAAAGCAAGTAATCCAGCTGAAAATGGGCAAAGAACCTGAACATATATTATTCCAAAGAAGATATACAAATGGGCAACAGGTACATGAAAAGGTGCTCAACATCCCCAGTCATGAGGGAAATATAAATCAAAACCACAATGAGATATCACCTCATACCTGCGACAATGCTATTATCAAAAAGACAGGAGATAACAAGTGCTGGCAAGGACTTGGAGAAAAGAGAACCCTTGTGAACTATTGGTGGGAATACAAACTTGTGCAAACACTGTGGAAAACAGTATGGAGATTCCTCAAAGAATAGAACTACCATGTGATTCAGTAATCCCACTTCTAGGTATTTATCTGAAGGAAATGAAAACACGAAAGATATATCTGCTCCCCCATTCACTGCAGCATTATTTATAATAGCCAAAACATGGAAGCAATCTAAGTGTCCATCAACAGATGGAGAGAAAATTGTATATGTATTCAAATTTATGTATATAAACTTCTTTATTTTATATATATACATATACATATATATATATACACCCACATATATAATAGAATATTATTCAGCCATTAAAAAAGGAAATAGTGACATTTGCAACAACATGGATGAACCTGGAGGGCATTATGCTAAGTGAAATAAATCAGGCAGACAAAGACAAATATTGTTTGATCTCACTTATATGTGGAATCTAAAAAAGCCACAATCATAGAAACAGAGAATAGAATGGTGGTTGCTGGGTGGGGGGTGGGGGAAATGAGGAGATGGTTGATCAAAGGATACAAACTTCCAGTTATAAGATGAGTAAATTCTGGGGAATCTAATGTACAGCATGGTGATTATAGTTAACAATACTGCATTGTATATTTGAAATCTGCTAAGAGAGCAAATCTTAAATATTCTCACTACACACACACACACAAAAGATAATTATGTGAGGTGATAGATGTGTTAACCAAACTTATTGTGATTACATTTCACAATATGTACCATATACCAAAATAACCACGTTGTAGACCATAAACTTACTTAGTTGTTTTGGAATCCCAAAGCAAAGAGCAGAAGCAAGGGAAAGTTAAAAATTACATAAAACACACATAGAAATAATGGCATTGAAGGCAAAACCAAATGAGAGAGGGTGAAATGTTCATTTTTGGAGTTCCAGGACAAGCCCTACTTTTCCACGTCCCCAGAGCTACTCCAAAGAAGAGACAAGAGCCACAGGCAATAAAAAACTGTTTTCTCGGGTCTCATGCTCACCAAACCCCAAATCCAGTACTCACCCCAACTCAGGGCAAAGTGTTTATCTTCAGTGGAAACTCATTTCGGTTTAATTGTTTGGTGTTTTTTTTTTTTTCTCAGCTTTCCCTTCCATAATCAGAGACTGCAATGCCAAGTAGCTCTCAAGCCAAGTCATTTTAACGAGGGAAAGATTTCAAAAAGATTATGGATGGGGTTTTAAATGTCTACTGAAATGCACACAGAAAAGTCTTCATTGTAGGAGGAAATGTTTTAAAAAGTATCTTTAAATAAATCCTCAATAACAGAGACTTGGCAGGCCCAGGGCTGCTACCCAGCCATCCCTGGGAGAGTGGGCTTTTTATGGATTCCAATCTAAGTGTTCATGCTGACAGGAGCCCCTAATCTATAGTATTGTTCAGTACTCATGAGAGTCTCATTAATTAGTAGCTGATGAGGTATAAAAGGAGTAAATTCTGTTTCAATTTAACGATGACCTTCATTTTAATTCCATTCCCTTTGTGAAAACCTGGAAATTATATGACTATCCCCAAACAGTAGAGTTTTTAAAAGCTCCTCTAGTCAGACAAATTGGTTTAATTTCTTGCCCGCTTACTGAATGCAGAGCTTCAGTGAACCTAATGTACTTCTGGAAAAAGAACTGATGGAAGAAAATTTAAGTTTTTGGACTGCTGGGAAAATTTTGGCAGGAGATAGGAAAAAATGAAAGGTTTTGGTTTGCATTTATGACAAAGAACAAATCACATAAAAAGTCTGAGGATGACGAAAATAAATTGCTAGTGTCATTAGAATGAAAAGCACTTAATGCACCTAGGAGACCTTAACAACCTGGAGATAATGCCTGGCACAAAGTATGTGCTTATTAGTAAATGTTTGTGAATGACTGAATGAATTAATTAATTTTTTTTTATGTCACCTTACTCTCAGCCAATACTGGTATTTTAAGCTGTAATGTTCCTAAATTCAGTTAAGCAATGGATTCACCGCATTGCTGGTACTAACGAATATTGAACAATTAGTTGTGAAAGCAGTCCTTGGCCGCTCCACAGGGCATAAGCTCTTAGCTGCACTCAGGGAATAAGCCAGAAAGTATAAGGACAAGTTGAACAGGTGCCCACCTGCCTCACCACCACTATGATTTCTCAAATTGCAGATTCCAGGGTCAGGGGTTCTCCCTGTAGGCAACTACCGAAGCTGCTGGAAGCATTTCAGTCCGGGACATTGACATTGGCTTTTGGACACAACCATTTTAATGAAGTAAAAAGAGCAGTGGTGGTGTTTTTTTTTTCTTTCTTTCACTTTTTAATGCCAAGTAATCTGTGCAGAAGATCACCTCTCAGTCTCACATCATCCCTGACCCCATGTCCTTGGAGGGACTGAGGCTTAGAGATGGGTTGAGCATATCTGCATTATACACTGCTTGGAAGTCTTCCAAAACTGAAAGTCAAACAATTCGAAAGTGAAGTCAAGGTGCCCTATTTCCCATATGACCCCTTAATTTCCTTTGTACACACACACACACACACACACACACACACACACACGTGCTCTTATCTACCAGACTATTCATTGAATGAATGAATTAGTGAATGGTTGCTATAATGAATTACAACTAGGCATGGAGTTCACATCATTGACTACACTTACAAACCAAATATTTCTAGGGTTAGATTGTAGTTGGGGAAGAAGTGATCTGATCAGACAAGATATGACTCTTTAAAAGGTGTTCTGAATGTTGGATTTCAAACACCAGAGACGTGAGTCTTCCCAGCAATCCAGCTGAGATAATCAAAGGTGTTCAAAACCCAGATGGGTTAAACTCTCAAGCCATCTTGGGGCTGTGTTGTCCCCTCTTCACTGTGGGAAAGAGGATCAAATGGGGGGCCATGGTGGTATTTCAATCCTTTCTCTACTTTTCCTCTCATCTCCAAGGCCATTCCTCATCTCTCTTAATAACAGATCCAGAATCATTGCAAGGAATCTGAGGTCACATTATTCTTCTGCCTAGTTACCTTTCAGTTCTGGAAGCTGCCAATGATACTACTCATGTCCCATTTCCCTTCTCAAGACCAGCTTAACACACACACACACACACACACACACACACACACACACACACAGATGGCCTTGTGGGATGATTTAAGAAAAAGTATTTTTTCCTACTACCTGGCTTAGGGCTCAGTTCAAAAGTTAGAGAGGCATTTGCATTAACAAGTAAGCAACCAACAGCAAAAAAAAAGCAAACAATCCAATTTAAAAATGGCCAGAGGATCTGAATAAACATTTTTTCCAAAGAAGATAAATAAATGGGCAACAGGTACATGAAAAGATACTCAACATCACCAGTCATGAGGGAAATATAAATCAAAACCACAATGAGATACCACTTCATACCTGTTAGAATGGCTATTAACAAAAAGGCAAGAAATAACAACTGTTGGCAGGGACACAGAGAAAAGGGAACACTTGTACACTGTTGGTGAAAACACAAATTCATGCAATGACTATACAAAACAATATGGAGAGTCCTCAAAAAATTAAGACAGAACTTTCATATGACCAGCAAATCTCCCTTTCAGGTATTTATCTGAAGGAAATGAAAACACAAACTCAAAAAGATATCTGCACTCCCATGTTCATTGTAGCATTACTTACAATAGCCAAAACATGGAAGCAATCTAAGTGTCCATCAAGAGATGAATGGATAGAGAAAATGGAATGTTATTCAGCCATAAATAAAGAAGGAAATCTTGGCATTTGTGATAACACAGATATACCTTGAGAGGATTATACTAAGTTAAATATGTCAGAGAAAGACAAGCACTAGATGATCTTCCTTATATGTGAAATCTAAAAATAATAACAACAAAAAAAACAAACTCAGAGCAGATTGTTGGCTGCCAGGGGCAGGGTATGAGTAGGGCAAAATGGGTAAAGGGTGTCAAAAGGCTCAAACTTACAGTTTAAGATAAGTTAAGTCATGGGATATAATGTACAACATAGTGACTATAGTTTTACTGTATTGCATATTCACTAAGAGAATAGATCTTAAAAGTTCTCATCACAAGAAAACTTTGTAACTATATGTGGTGATGAATGTTAACTAGACATTGTGGTCATCATTTTGCAATATATAAAAATACTGAATCATTAGATTGTATACCTGAAACTAATATAATGTCATTTTTCAATTATGCCTCAATTTAAAAAAAAGTAAACATCACTGGGAAGAGTAAGAGAAATTTATAATCATTCACACTCTAGTGCAAATTACCAAAATCTTCTTGCTTTCCTCCTTTATGTCTATCTGCAACTTCTTTATACTTTCCTCCTATATGTTTCTCATGGATAAGCTCTGAGTAGCTATAATCAGGAAGCAGAATCTGTGTAGAGACTGCATATACAGTATAAAGCCTATGCACAATACATTTAACAAAGATTATTAAAACCATAGGAAACAGAGTAATAATATAAACATATACGATGCTTTTGTAACTTCTTTTGCTTTTTTTCATTTAATCTTCACACAACTCTTCGAGGTAGTATTATCACCACCCTATTTTACAGGTGAGAGAAAGAAATTAAACATCTTGCTTAAGAAGGAGATCTGGACTTGGAAACCCAGATAGAGAAATGACAAAGCTAAGTGTCTTTTACAATGCCAAGGCATCTCTGGGAAAGATATCCCTGAAATAACTTGGCATCCCTGTTTGTGTATTTTAAGGCATTTACTACCATTACATGACAAAATTTGGGAAGTAGCAGAGGTAATTAAACAAGTACAGATACAAGAAATAAGAAACAGAAGGGTGCTTTCAAATGGAGGCAAGTCCTTTAACCTTCCCCTTTCTACTCTCCTTTAAGTCTTTCACTTTAACGGCAGTCTAGCTTCATGCCTCTTCCTTCATCTGGAAGGGTCATTTCAACAGCTCCTTCAGTTCGGGGTAAAACTGTCTCAAACCTATCCATCATTGACCAGGGTGGAGCAACTTGCTTGCTTTGACAGCAACACCAGGCTGCTCAGAATTAGTGGGTCCACAGCGAGAGGATATCCAGCTCTGTCCTGTGCCTCTCTTTATAAAACAGGGTCCACCTAAAGCACAGCAAGGTGCCCTACAACAAGTGCTGGGAAAAGGTAATCCAAAGAGCAAATGATCACTAATGTCTCACGAAGTTCTCCACCGCACTACGAAGTAGTACTTTCATTAATATTCCTGTTTTCAAGTGCAACAACTGGATAGGTTAAGTAGTTTTCCCAAGGTCGCACACTACTAACTGACAGGGCCGGGATTTTTACCCAAGCATCAGGCCTCAGGGTCTGGGTTCTTAACTAAGCACTATCAAAAAACTGCATCCAGACTCGTCAGGAACCTGGGTACATTTATCCGGGGTAACCTAAGACATGGTGGTATGTGACCATTTTCTACTTGAACAGGATAGGGAAGCAAATGCAGAACGAAGGCTAACCAGCAGAAGTTATAAACAGACTTCAAGTAAGTATAACTTTCAACTTTCTAAACACAGATATGTCTGCACAGATTGGCATGCTATAACTTCCTATAACTTGTCTTTAAAATGAGACTTCTTTTTCCAATGAAAATTACTTTGAATAATTTTATTAGTCTCCACTATAAAAACTCAGCTCAAAATAAATTAATCAAAAAAGGAAACTGTAAGAAACTGGGGCAGTTTCCTATTAATAAAAAGTAACTGGAATACAGGTGAATAAGCATGGCTAGATCCAGGCGTTAAGATGATATCATAAGCAATCTGTCTCTTTCTCCATCTCTCGACTAGGCTTCCCTATCTGTTTACAGTGTGCTCAGACACAGTCTCACCTTTTGGGCAGAAATATCACCAGTAGTTCTACGCTTACATCACCTCACAGCTGCCAATCCCTCTGGGAACTCATAGGAATTAGCAGTTAATTCTGCCTGTTGGCATGGCGTGGAGAAACCTGAGAGGACTTTATAGAGGAAGTGACCTTCATTTGCATCTTGGTGATGTGTAGGAGTTTCCCAGGAGAAGGGTGGGATGAGACAGGCTTTCCTCTATTGGAGGCACTGTTCCCTACAGCTTGAGCATTTTGGAGCATGTAGAGAAGCAGAGAGATGAGGAAAGATACCTGGCTCACTAAACGCCATTTTGCATATTAAACAATTTGTGGAATGGCTAATTTACTAAAAAATCAATTTACCAAACATTTAATTCATAACTTACCAAATTTATTGATTTGCAAAAAAAAGAAAGAAAGAAAGAAAGAAATCTTTTTGACTACTTATATAAAGTTTATAGCAATTTGTATTGGATCAATAGCTTTGCTGATCAGCTTTTATGTTGTTTTCAGAACAGCATTTTAAGGAATACTCACTTTGTTAACACCTAAGATCATATTCAGGGGTGGGAGTTGTCTCATTCGAACCAGATTTAATATTCAGAAAAGTCTATTTTAATCAATGATCAAATGTCAGTGTTTCATATGGGAATTTTTTTCAGTTTCTACTGATTTCTTTCAACCTTTTCTTACTTTCCTGAACATTTGCCACATCTTACCCAGCCTTATTAGAGAACTTCCTCTTTGGATGAAGTTTTCACCTCTCTGCTCAGACTTTATTGTTCTAATACTTTAGACCTGTGACCTTTGATGTGAAAGCCACTAGCCACATGTGGCCACCTAACTTCAAATTAATTAACATTAAATAAGATTAAAATTTCAGTTCTTCAGTCATGCAAGCCACATTCCAAGCGATCGACATCAAGCCACATGTGGCTAGTGGCTACCATACTGAAAAGCACAGATAGAGAACACTTTCACTATCATGGAAAGTTCTAAAACTGTCTAATGAGTCCTAACAATACCTTTTCTCTAGGATTCTATCATTAATTCCCTCAGCTCTATGCCCCACAGCAACTAATGAGCTACACTCCACTCCTGCCCGTGGTTTCAACTCCCCAGGGCCCTACTGGGGAAGAAGGGAATTTAGAAAGCAAGCTCACGGTTGATCATTTCCATTTTGTCCATTTTCTACCGTAGCAAAAGGACGAGCTGTTCTAATATTTTAAGGGTCCCTGTGCGAAATTTTCTAGGGAATGATCTACCTCAAATACAAATAAATGCTGTCCTATTCTGCAATGTTTTCTTTCCTCAAACTCCACTGCCCTCAGAAAAGGAGGGAGGGTAGAAGGAAGAGAGGGAGGAAGGAATACAGGAAGAGAGAAAATGAGGAAGGAGAGGGAGGGAGAGAGAGAGGGATCCTCTTGTCAGCAAACTCTTTACTGAAAATATTAATTCCACTAAAAGCATCAAAAGAGCTTTTTTTCCCTTAGAATAAAAAAAAATACAGCTGTATAGCAAAATGGAAGGCTTGAATGAACATTTCAAGTCCTACCTGTCACAAGCCATTAGTTGAACTGCCTAAAGAAATCCCTTGACAAGTATAAGTGCTGTTTTTATGTTAGAGAGCTTCATAATGTTGGCCACAAGAAGAAATTTCTCCACAAAAGCTCTTTCTGTTTAATAAAGTGATTTGTTCCAGTAACAGTGATAATAAAATTGCTGAATTGAAACAGGATTGTTCAATGAAGACCTGAATCCAATTTGCTGGACTACTACGATTACACTTTTATCTCTGTGTTTACTCATTTGTAGAATTGCTACCAGTCTTTTGATATGCAATTAATAGGATTAATGGTTTTCAAGACTAGAAGGCAGTAAAAAGGAACAGAACTCATCCTAGGGTGGCCTAGCAGCTATATGCTACGTCTTTTTAAGGCTGTGCACCTTGCTGGCTGTCTGCTACAGAATGACAGGTTGATTACCTTGACTTGTCCTTTAAAATGAGACTTCTTTTTCCAATGAAAATTAGTTTGAATAATTTTATCTATGGTAATTTATGTTCCTCCCCGCTGTAAGTTCCTCAAGCAGCTGATGGCACAGTCTCATGCCCAAGAAAAACAGGTAAAGATTAGAGTAACAGCAACAATTTTCTTTTGTGTGTGTGTGTGTGATTTGTATTATTTTTATTAGTTATTTATTTTCATTCCAATTAGTTAACATACAGTGTTATATTAGTTTCAGGTATACAAATAGTGATTCAACAGATTTTTTATTTTTTTATTATTTGTTTTAATAATAATACTTTATGATATTTTTTTAGTCACCATACAGTACATACTTAGTTTTGGATGTAAAGTTCCATGATTCATTACTTGCATATAACACCCAGTGCACCATGGAATTTGTGCCTCCTTAATACCCATCACCAGCCTATCCCATTCCCCCACCCCCCTCCCCTCTGAAGCCCTCAGTTTATTTCTCAGAGTCCATAGTCTCTCATGTTTCATTCCCCCTTCTGTTTACCCCCCTTTCTTTATCCCTTTTTTCTCCTACCGATCTTCCTACTTCTTATGTTCCATAAATGAGTGAAACCATATGATAATTGTCCTTCTCTGCTTGACTTATTCTCTCTTTGCAGATGACATGATACTCTATATGGAAAACCCAAAAGAAGCCACTCCCAAACTATTAGAAGTTATAGAGCAATTCAGTAACGTGGCAGGATACAAAATAAATGCTCAGAAATCAGTTGCATTTCTATACACGAATAACGAGACCGAAGAAAGAGAAATTAGGGAATCCATCCCATTTACAATAGCACCAAAAACCATACGTTACCTTGGAATTAACTTAACCAGAGACGTAAAGGACCTATATTCTAGAAACTATAAATCACTCTTGAAAGACATTGAGGAAGACATAAAAAGATGGAAAGATATTCCATGCTCATGGATCGGAAGAATTAACATAGTTAAAATGTCCATGCTACCCAGAGCAATCTACACTTTCAATGCTATCCCGATCAAAATACCAAGGACATTTTTCAAAGAACTGGAACAAACAGTCCTTAAATTTGTATGGAAACAGAAAAGGCCCCGAATCTCCAAGGAACTGTTGAAAAGGAAAAACAAAGCTGGGGGCATCACAATGCCGGATTTCAAGCTGTACTACAAAGCTGTGATCACAAAGACAGCATGGTACTGGCACAAAAACAGACACATAGACCAATGGAACAGAATAGAGAACCCAGAAATGGACCCTCGGCTCTTTGGGCAACTAATCTTCGACAAAGCAGGAAAAAACATCCAGTGGAAAAAAGACAGTCTCTTCAATAAATGGTGCTGGGGAAATTGGACAGCTACATGCAAAAGAATGAAACTTGACCACTCTCTCACACCATACACAAAGATAAACTCCAAATGGTTGAAAGACCTTGATGTGAGACAGGAATCCATCAAAATCCTAGAGGAGAACACAGGCCTCTACTACATCAGCCACAGCAACTTTTTTCATGACACATCTCCAAAGGCAAGAGAAACAAAAGAAAAAGTGAACTTGTGGGACTTCATCAAGATAAAAAGCTTCTGCACAGCCAAGGAAACAGTCAAAAAACCTAAGAGGCAGCCCACGGAATGGGAGAATATATTTGCAAATGACACTACAGATAAAAAAGACTGGTATCCAAGATCTACAAAGAACTTCTCAAACTCAATACACAAGAAACAAATAAACAAATCATAAAATGGGCAGAAGATATGAACAGACACTTTTCCAATGAAGACATACAAATGGCTAACATACACATGAAAAAAATGTTCAAAATCATTGCCATCAGGGAAATTCAAATCAAAACCACACTGAGATACCACCTTACGCCAGTTAGAATGGCAAAAACTGACAAGGCAAGAAACAACAATTGTTGGAGAGGATGCAGAGAAAGGGGATCCCTCCTACATTGTTGGCGGGAATGCAAGCAACAATTTTCTTAAATTTAACTTTTGAAGTGATCTATCTCCCTCTTCTAATCCTATATTAAAAATTCTTATTACCACTATTGGTCACTTTAATAACAGAATAAAAAAAATTTTACAAACCATTTAATTCATTGCCTGAAAATTTTTGAAGGCTTAGGTATAACATTTTAGGTTATTTTGGTCATAGTTTACATATGCTTGCTTTCAGATGCTGCCATCTTAAATGCTCAAATGTACTAGTATAATCATTTGATACACAAAGTAAGATTTATTAAATACATACTCCTTTTTTTGTGAGGATGTTTTTGTTTTGCCGTTTCTTGAGGTTTGGCTGGTTTTCTTTTTTAACAGATCAAGAAGCTAGTAAAAATATATCTAAAAATGACAGAAGTCAGTGTCTTTATAAGCTACCAAAATATTTTTTATTGAACTACACTTGACATATAACATTGTATAAGTTTAAAGTATAAAACACCCTGATTTAATGCATTTATATATTACAATATGATTGTCATTGTAGCATTAGCTAGCACTTCAATCACTTCACATAATTATCATTAGTGCCCACCAAAGGACAAATGGATAAAGCAGATGTGAGATATATTTACTGGAATATTATTCAGCCATGAGAAAGCTACCAGAATATCTTAAGAACAGACAACTTTTAGCAGACACTGGTGTCTTTGCCTGAGTTCTTAGTAAATAGAGCATAAGGTAAACCTTAGTATTAATGCTTTATAGAGTGTATAATCCCAGGGAAGCAGGAGTGAGCTGAAAAAAAATGAAGCCAGTCAGGAAAAGCGGGAAGCATATACATGGTAATATGTTACCAAGAATCACTGATGGCTTAGTCCAGCTATAGGGAGGACATATGGAACCATTATGTCTTAAAAGTTTGTCAGAAGAAAGAAGGACAAGCAAATGTCCACACTGTTCCCTTTCTACCTCCTATCTTTCATTAATCAAAGTTCTGTCACTGGGGTATTAACAACCCAATGCTTTCCATTTGGGTTGCATGGCCCCTCAAGAGAGTCACTGGGAAATCCAGAAACGCCTGGGTCTTGTTTGATCAAAATACGGTGACCTACCTCCTGCATTTTTCCATGGGATTGATGAAGACTATATATCACAGAGCCCAATGCTCATCCACAGGGAAGCTAAAACAACCCCAGGAATTAGAAGATGAGTCTGTGGCACTAGAGCTTTACAGTCACAGAAACATGTCTACTGTCACTGGGGGTTGATTTGTCTGGGAAGCAGGGAAAATAGTCAAGGACTGGGGGGTTTGGGACAGGCAGATGGGACAGAGCTGATCTGGAGCAATGCATAAACTGAATGTAGTACAACTGGCAAGTTAAATCTGTTCTGAAGAACTGTTTCCACAATGAAGATGAACATCTTCCCCAGGTCTTAATCAAACGTAAAAATTGTCAAAATGTTTGTTTTAACTTCCAAAATGGCATCTCTTAAACAACCCTCCGCATTAAGTAGTGTTTACATCAATGCATCTGGAGTTCACCGGCTATCACTTCAAATATGTGATCCATATAGTCAAGATACCCTCCCAAGATGTGGAATGGTATAGCCACTGTGGAAAACAATATGAAGATTCCTCAAAAAATTAAAAATAGAAATACCATATGATTCAATAATTCCACTACTGGATAATTATCCAAAGAAAATAAGAACACTAATTTGAAAAAAATATATGCATCCCCATGTTTATTGCAGCATCATTTACAGTAGCCAAGATATGCAAGCAACATAAGCATCATCCATAAATGAATGGACAAGGAAGATGTGGTATATATACACAAGGGAATATTACTCAGCAATAAGAAAGGATGAGATTGTGCCATCTGCAACAGCATGGATTGACTAGAGGGTATTATGCTAAGTGAAATAAGTCAGACTGAGAAAGACAAATACCGTATGATTTCATTCATATATGGAATATAAAAAAAACTAGTGAATAAACAAACAAAAAGCATAAACAGACCTATAAATACAGAGAACAAACCAATGATTGCCAAAGGGGAGAGGAGTTAGGGGATAGGCAAAATGGTTGAAGGGGAGTGGGAGATACAGGCTTCTAGTTATGGAATGAATAAGTCATGAGAATAAAAGGCACAGCATAAGGAATATTGCCAATGATATTGTAATAGCTCTGTATGGTGACAGATGGTAGATACACTTGTGGTGAGCACAGCATAACATATAAAAAAGTTGAATCACTATGATGTACACCTGAAACTAATATGACAATATGTGTCAACTATACTCAAAAAAAAATTTTTTTTACGACATCATCCCAAGACAAAAACAGGGATGACTAAGTTATTCATCTATGACTTCAGGGCCTTGAATGTGGTAGAAACTATTGGTTGAATGAATGAAAGCATGAATGGTCATGTAATTAGCCCAAGGCATCTGCCTGTCTAGCCCTACCCTCATTCCAGCTCTGCCTGGTTTTACTGAATACAACCAGACACTGAAAATGTAACTTCACCTTAAAAAGAATATTCCAGAGCCTAACGGTAGCATTTCCATTCTCACATTTTAGTCGAGATAGGATCAAATATTTTCCACTAGCCTTCAGTTTCCTCCCTAGTTGCTTGGCAAGTTTGATTCTTTAATTGCCACATCTTGAGTAGTAATTTTGTTATCAGAATATCAATAAGAAAATATCTTTGAGGGGCGTCTGGGTGGCTCAGTCATTAAGCGTCTGCCTTCAGCTCAGGGCGTGATTCCATGGTCCTGGGATCAAGCCCCACATCGGGCTCCCTCTTCTGCTGGGAGCCTGCTTCTTCCTCTCCCACTCCCCCTGCTTGTGCACCCTCTCTTGCTGGCTGTCTCTCTCAGTCAAGTAAATAAATAAAATCTTTAAAAAAAAATCTTTGATATATTATATACCACTTTATAAACCTGCCATAGTGCCATGTATCTGACTTTCATCAACCACTGAACAATTGCAAAATTTTTTTTTTCAGGATATGCTCTCAGTGTCTTCTTCAGCAGGTGAAGTTCTTTATTCCAGCAGAGATAGTGACCATAATCTTCCATTCAAAGTGATAATGTCTGAAAATTTTATTTATATGTGTACCAGAGAATTCAAATGGACCAGAATTTCACATTTCTTTACATGCAGCTAGTTCTCACTTTGCACAGAGCATGAGACCATAAAAAAGATCTTACTAGCTGAAAGCATACAAAGCAATCTCAGTAATCAACAATAAAAAATCACGATGGCCCATAGCATATAGAAATTTCATCTAAATGTTCAAAACTCTCTTATTGTAAGTTATAAATTATAATAAAATAAAAAATAGTTAAACTAGTATTTCTTTAATACAGTTGACCACTGAACAACACAGATTTGAACTACACGGGTCTACTTATATGAGGATTTTTTTAATAAAAACAATACATAACTGTAAATGTATTTTTCCTTTTTATGATTTTCTTAATAACATTTTCTTTTCCCTAGCTTACTTTGTGAGACTATAGTATATAATACTTATACAAGATATGTGTTTATCAGCTATTTATGTCATGAATAAGACTTCTAGTCAACAGTAAGCTATTAGTAATTAAGTCTGGGGGGAGTCAAAAGTTATAGGCAGATCTTTGAGTTTGTGGGGGGTCTATACCCCAACCCCCACAATGTTCAAGAGCCAACAGTACATTGTAATTTAAAACACCACACTGAGATACCACCTTACGCCAGTTAGAATGGCAAAAATTGACAAGGCAAGAAACAACAATTGCTGGAGAGGATGTGGAGAAAGGAGATCCCTCCTACATTGTTGGTGGGAATGCAAGTTGGTACAGCCACTTTGGAAAACAGTGTGGAGGTCCCTTAGAAAGTTAAAAATTGAGCTACCCTATGACCCAGCCATTGCACTAGTGGGTATTTACCCCAATGATACAGACGTAGTGAAAAGAAGGGCCATATGCCCCCCAATGTTCATAGCAGCATTGTCCACAATAGCTAAATCATGGAAGGAACCGAGATGCCCTTCAACAGATGACTGGATTAAGAAGTTGTGGTCCATATATACAATGGAATATTACTCAGCTATCAGAAAGAACGAGTTCTCAACATTTGCTGCAACATGGACGGCACTGGAGGAGATAATGCTATGTGAAATAAGTCAAGCAGAGAAAGACAATTATCATATGATTTCTCTCATCTATGGAACATAAGAACTAGGAAGATAGGTAGGGGAAGAAAGGGATAAAGAAAGGGGGGTAATCAGAAGGAGGAATGAAGCATGAGAGACTATGGACTCTGAGAAACAAACTGAGGGCTTCAGAGGGGAGGGGGGTGGGGGAATGGGATAGACTGGTGATGGGTAGTAAGGAGGGCACATATTGCATGGTGCACTGGGTGTTATACGCAACTAATGAATCATAGAACTTTACATCAGAAACCAGGGATGTACTGTACAGTGACTAACATAATATAATCAAAAAACATTAAAAAATAAAATAAAATAAAACATCAGAAACATTAATGTTTTATTCATTTGTAAAAATTCACTAAGAATGGTTTAGCAGTACTTGCCTCCTTCTCATATACAAGTGAGCGTCTTTTCTATCCGAATAAAAATAACTGATAAATTGTCATATTCCTTTCTTTTTTTCTTTTTTTTTCTTTTTCTTATTTAAATTCAATTAGCCAACATATAGTACATCATCAGTTTTAGATGTAGTGTTCAATAATTCATCAGTTGCATATAACATCCAGTGCTCATCACATCATGTCCCCTCCTTAATGCCCATTCTCCTTTCTAAGTATAGATCAGCTTCCAATCTATTGTCCTCTGTGATGTCCATGTAATGAATTATCTCTGAGAGTTCCTTTAATATGAAATTTTTTGCCAATTTCACTTCATCCAGTACCTGTTCATCCTTTTCATTACAACCACTTTCCTCATTTACTTTGGTGAGTTTCCCTTCACTAAGTTCTTCTGACTGCATGTTCAGGGTCTCCTGCTTAAGGACAGTGTCAACATTCTCTATCAGTTATTTCTTCTATAATTTCATTTAAATTTGATTTGATTTTCACTTCCAGGATTATCACTTTCCATTTCTCTCCTGCAATTTCATCTTTGTTGGTCAATTCCCTTTGTTCTATTGTCCATTTCTATAAAATGCCACTAGTCTTGGTCAGTCTCCCAAATCCACCATGTGTCTACCTTTCAACTTGGCTGTGGCACCCAGCATGATTCCTGGTACATAGTGAGTATGCAACAGATAGTGAAAAGATAAAAAAACTAAAAAAAAAAAAAGAAGGTAACACAACAACACACTTTGTTGTCTGTGCATGAGCTGAATAACAGATGTTCAATAACCAATTGGTAACAGAGTTTGAAAACAGTGCGATTGGTCACCGATCATAACATGTGTCATTTACATAGAGATTTGTAGACTAAAGAGTTAGCACTGATGTTTATATTTTATGCAATTACTCAAACTTAATATACCATGCTAACTAAAATTTGAACCATGCTGTTGGGCACTGTTATTGTTTAAGTAAACCAAGTAACTGAAATATATTCGTATTAGAACCTTGTAAAGTGATGACTGCCTGTATTTGATAAGCACACCTTCTGGAGTTGGTAAGAGAACCTAGCTAACTACCACAAGATTTGACCGTCTTATCCAAGAGATACCCAAAGGACCAAATAACATATGTGATTTTTTTATACATATATATATATATACATATATATATATATATATGTACGGATTAGGGACTGTGCCTAAACTCATGGAGTACAGTGGTTAAGTGTGTATGTTTTGAAATCTGAGTTCAAGTGTTATTCAATCTCTCACAAATTCAATTTCCTTACATGTTTAAAACTTTATCTCAAGGAATTATTTTGAGGATTATGTGAAATAATACATGTAATATTTTTTAATTTAGTGCCTGGCTCACAGTAAGGGTACTTATCATTAACATCATAAGTAGAAGTAGTGATGGTGGTCATCACTGTTGGGTTCTGGCGGGATGCTAAAAGAATAATGAAATACGGAACTTGAAACAAGAACAGACCTAGAGTGCTAAATTGGAAAAACTTGAGCTTTCCAGAATGTTATTATAGTACAATTTTATAATGAACTCATAGAACATTTACTCTGAAAATCTAGAACTTTAGATAGGTTAAAATGCCTCCAATTTAGGGAAAAATGAGCAAATAAGCTTTGACTTCCAACCATGCCAATTCATGATGCCAAAAAAGCATTTATGTCTCCATTGTGAACTTTATCCAACATCCATTTACCAGTTCCCGGTTTGCAAATCCAATTGCTGTAGGATAGGGATTTGAACAGCAAAACTGGCAATATTTTACACTTGTAAATTGGAGCTGCCAGGATGATACCACAACTGTAGAAAAGAGTTTGACTTGTCCATTTCAAGAGCTTACTGTGAATTCACCTTTGAGCAAAGTGACCTTCATTAACTGTCTCAATGTCATACACATTTGGGAAATTTGAAGGGACCATATCCTAATTAGGACAGGTTAAATTTTTTAAATTAAAGTACAAAAAAGACTAGCATTGTTCAAACAATTCAAAGGTCTTCGACTTTTACAGCTTTGTTTCCTAAAGTATGTTCTGTGGAACATCAGCGTTCATTGTGATATAGTTCATATTCCTCATAGAAAGGAGGGAGAAGTTTCATAGTTATAATCTGGACACTCACAGGGTATATTAGCATTCAAAAGGCTGAGAAGGCTGACAATTAAAAAAAAAATCTTAGGTTAATCACATTTCCCAAATATACTGAACCTAAAACACTTTTTAAAACAACGTTGCTTTCTTACAGAATAGTGTTTCATGTAACAGTTTTGAAAAGCTCAACAAAAAGTATAAATGAACCAGGGATTCGTACCATTACATGATTTACATCTTGAGACACTGAAGAGATTTTAGTAGTATTTCTGTGCTACATCCTTGAGCATCCACACATTTTGGATGTGAAATTCAGGTAGCTTGCAGCAACAATTCACAAATTTACTTAAAAGGGTTAATTCCGGATGCACATTCCCCTTCTGCTCCATTCCACTCCATTGTTTGCACTGGACAATGCCATATTCCTTAAGAACCACTTTTCTCATTGAACAGAATTTCTTGCTCATTTTAACTAGTTCATTAACAAGAAAAGAATTTTCAACTCCTATGATTAGCACCTAGCTCTGTGTTGAGAAGAACACAAAAGATAATATGTTCTGGTACTTGGACTCAAGAGCCTTACAATTAAGCAGGAAAAGGAAAACTAACATTGAAAAAGCAATTAAAAAATAACTCCAGAGGTTTTTAAACAAGGTAAAAGATCAACGTAAGCTAAGAAACCTGGAGAAGACTTTGTGGTGGAGATGGACTTGAAAATATGAATAGGATGTAGGAAAGTATGGTGGGGGGAAGAGAGAAGATTCCAGAAAAGGGGAAAGAATGACCACAGTCAAATGGCAGGAAGAAGTAGTTGGAGTCAAAAGATGTGGGGAAAAAGATAGGCATAGTAGTCTGCCTGGAGTAGAGCATTCATGGTGTATATGGAAAGAAATAAGATAGGTTGAATATGGTGGGCTCCATGCACTGGAAGATTCTGGTCACCAGATTAAAAATCTGGACTTGTTTTGCTAAGCAGAAGGAAGACATGGTCATAAGGAAAAGCTCATAAATTTGAACCTGGTCAAAAAATAACCAAATGAATGTTCTAGAAAGATTAGTCTTGCAATTTACATGGAGAAGTTAAAGAGAAAAAAGAGAAAGAAACCAAAGTCCAGGACTGAAATTAGAATACTGTTGAAATAAACCATATATTAAAACTCTTGACAAGTGGGAATAAGATGCAATTAAAGAAGAAAATGGGAATCCACAAATTTAAAGGCACAAATGACAAAATTTGGTGCTAGAAAAGGATAGATTTCAATACAGCTTCAAAGCTTCTACTCTACGAACATGGGTGATTCTACAAACTAAAGTTTTGGGGAAAGAAGATGAATATTTACTTAATAGGAAATGAAAAAGCATCTTTTGGTGGCTTTTTAATCTAGTCTTTCATAATTTAACCTCATTTTATATATCCTACATTATTTTCCACTACCCAGTCATCAATTCAACAATTATTTTATAAGTGGGGCGCCTGGGTGGCTCAGTCGGTTAAGCATCTGCCTTCATTTCAGGCCATGATCCTGGGGCCCTGGGATCGAGCCCCGCATCTGGCTCCCTGCTCAGCAGAGAATCTGCTTCTCCTCTCCCCTCTCTCTCTCTCTCAAATAAACAAACAAAATCTTTTTAAAAAAGAATTATTTTATAAGCTTATGCTTATATAATATGCTTATAACTTAGTTATAAGCATAACTAAGCATATGCTAAGCAATACTCTAGACACTGGTGAAAAGAAAAGATGTGGATGGCACAGTTTGAGGCAAAGGGTGAAGATGGATGGTAGATATGTAAATAAATAATTAGAGAATGTGAAATTTCTCAGTATATTCCCTATTTGCAGATTGGAGGGGATGGGTATTAATATTTATTGAGCTCCTACTTGGCAACAGACTTTTTAGATTTGTCCAAATTAATTTCTACATCAACACAAAGAAGTAAATATTGCTATTCCCATTTTTCATGATCAAAATTACCACCTATGACCTTCTTACTATATAGAACCACTGAAGACATCAAAATTGTGAAAAACCCCTGCAAAATATTGCTTCCTTCTCTGGACACAACGTCCAGGGACTCCTAGATAGATGGCAGGGATCCTTCATTATAAGAAGAACAAGACTTACAAAGGCCCTACAAGCTTTCAAATATTCTACCCCAGGACCAAGATCAACTAACCAGATTTCCAGGATTCAAGATGCATGAATTTTTTCATATTTTAACATCTTGAAGTTGGGACAACCAAAGAGGTATCCTATTTTTCTGGTAAAGAAGGATCCCTTTTATCCATCCAGGGGTCCTTGGTATCTGTGTCAAGAGAGAAAGCAATGGTCCAAAACCTGTGGGACACTGCAAAGGCAGTCCTAAGGGGAAAATACATAGCCATCCAAGCCTCACTTAAAAGTACAGAAAAATCTAAAATGCAGTTTTAATATTCTCACCTCAAGAAGCTGGAGCTGGAACAGAAGAATAGGCCTAACCCACGCACGAGAAGGCAGGTGATCAAGATTAGAGCAGAGATCAATGAATTAGAAACCAGGAGCACAGTAGAGCAGATCAACAGAACTAGAAGCTGGTTCTTTGAAAGAATAATTAAGATAGAGAAGCCACTGGCCAGACTTATTCAAAAGAATAGAGAAAGGACCCAAATCAATAAAATTATGAATGAAAGGGGAGAGATCACAACCAACACCAATGAAATAGGAAGGATCATTAGAAACCTTTATCAACAGCTTTATGCCAATAAATTAAACAACCTGGAAGAAATGGATGCCTTCCTGGAAACCTATAAACTACCAAGACTGAAACAGGAAGAAATTGATTACTTAAACAGACCGATTAACTATGAAGAGATTGAAGCAGTGATCAAAAACCTCCCCCAAAACAAGAGTCCAGGGCCTAACAGATTCCCCGGGGAATTCTACCAAACATTCAAAGAAGAAATAATACCTATTCTCCTGAAGCTGTTTCAAAAAATAGAAACAGAAGGAAAACTACCAAACTCATACTATGAGGCCAGTATTACCTTGATCCCCAAACCAGGCAAAGACCCCATCAAAAAGGAGAATTACAGACCAATTTCCCTGATGAATATGGACGCCAAGATTCTCAACAAGATCCTAGCTAATAGGATCCAAAAGTCCATTAAAAGGATTATCCATCAAGACCAAGTGGGATTCATCCCTGGGATGCAAGGGTGGCTCAACATTCGCAAATCGATCAGTGTGATAGATCATATCAACAAGAAAAGAGTCAAGAACCATATGATCCTCTCAATTGATGCAGAAAAGCATTTGACAAAATACAGCATCCTTTCCTGATTAAAACCCTTCAGAGTGTAGGGATAGAGGGTACATTTCTCAATCTCATAAAAGCCATCTATGAAAAGCCTACTGCAAATATTATTCTCAATGGGGAAAAGCTGGAAGCCTTTCCCTTAAGATCAGGAACTCGACAAGGATGCCCACTCTCGCCCCTATTATTCAACATAGTACTAGAAGTCCTTGCAACAGCAATCAGACAACAAAAAGGGATAAAAGGTATCCAAACTGGCAAAGAAGAAGTCAAACTGTCTCTCTTCACAGATGACATGATACTCTATATAGAAAACCCAAAAGACTCTACCCCCAAACTACTAGAACTTATAGAACAATTCAGTAATGTGGCGGGATACAAAATCAATGCTCAGAAATCAGTTGCATTTCTATATACGAACAATAAGACTGAAGAAAGAGAAATTAGGGTATCCATTCCATTTACAATAGCACCAAAAATCATACGTTATCTCGGAATTAACTTAACCAGAGATGTAAAGGATCTATATTCTAAAAACTACAAATCACTCTTGAAAGACATTGAAGAAGACACAAAAAGATGGAAAAATATTCCATGCTCATGGATCGGAAGAATTAACATAGTTAAAATGTCCATGCTACCCAGAGCAATCTACACTTTCAATGCTATCCCGATCAAAATACCAATGACAGTTTTCAAAGAACTGGAACAAACAGCCCTTAAATTTGTGTGGAACCAGAAAAGGCCACGAATCACCAAGGAATTGTTGAAAAGGAAAAACAAAGCTGGGGGCATCATGTTGCCAGATTTCAAGCTGTACTACAAAGCTGTGATCACAAAGACAGCATGGTACTGGCACAAAAACAGACACACAGACCAATGGAACAGAATAGAGAACCCAGAAATGGACCCTCGGCTCTTTGGGCAACTAATCTTCGACAAAGCAGGAAAAAACATCCAGTGGAAAAAAGACAGTCTCTTCAATAAATGGTGCTGGGGAAATTGGACAGCTACATGCAAAAGAATGAAACTTGACCACTCTCTCACACCATACACAAAGATAAACTCCAAATGGTTGAAAGACCTTGATGTGAGACAGGAATCCATCAAAATCCTAGAGGAGACCATAGGCTGCAACCTCTTTGACATCAGCCACAGCAACTTTTTTCATGACACATCTCCAAAGGCAAGAGAAACAAAAGAAAAAGTGAACTTGTGGGACTTCATCAAGATAAAAAGCTTCTGCACAGCCAAGGAAACAGTCAAAAAACCTAAGAGGCAGCCCACGGAATGGGAGAATATATTTGCAAATGACACTACAGATAAAAGACTGGTATCCAAGACGTAGTGAAGAGAAGGGGGCCATATGCACCCCAATGTTCATAGCAGCATTGTCCACAATAGCTAAACCATGGAAGGAACCGAGATGCCCTTCAACAGATGACTGGATTAAGAAGTTGTGGTCCATACATACAATGGAATACTACTCAGCTATCAGAAAGAACAAGTTCTCAACATTTGCTGCAACATGGGACGGCACTGGAGGAGATTATGCTAAGTGAAATAAGTCAAGCAAAAAAAGACATTTATATGGTTTCTCTCATCTATGGAACATAAGAACTAGGAAGATCAGTAGGAGAAGAAAGGGATAAACAAAGCAGGGGTAATCAGAAGGGGGAATGAAGCATGAGAGACTATGGACTCTGAGAAACAAACTGAGGACTTCAGAGGGGAGGGGGGTGGGGGAATGGGATAGACTGGTGATGGGTAGTAAGGAGGGCACATATTTCATGGTTCACTGGGTGTTATACGCAACTAATGAATCATCAAACATTACATCAGAAACCAGGGATGTACTGTATGGTGACTAACATAATATAATAAAAAACATTGAAAAAATAATAATAAAAAATAAAATAAATAAAATAAAGGACATTATAATCCTATTAAAAAAAAAAGACTGGTATCCAAGATCTACAAAGAACTTCTCAAACTCAATACACGTGAAACAAATAATCAAATCAATAAGTGGGCAGAAGATATGAATAGACACTTTTCCAATGAAGACATACAAATGGCTAACAGACACATGAAAAAATGTTCAAAATCATTAGCCATCAGGGAAATTCAAATCAAAACCACCTTGAGATACCACCTTAAGCCAGTTAGAATGGCAAAAATGGACAAGGCAGGAAACAACAAATGTTGGAGAGGATGTGGTGAAAGGGGATCCCTCTTACACTGTTGGTGGGAATGCAAGTTGGTACAGCCACTTTGGAAAACAGTGTGGAGGTCCCTTAAAAAGTTAAAAATTGAGCTACCCTATGACCCAGCCATTGCACTAGTGGGTATTTACCCCAATGATACAGACGTAGTGAAGAGAAGGGCCATATGCACCCCAATGTTCACAGCAGCATTGTCCACAATAGCTAAATCGTGGAAGAAGCCGAGATGCCCTTGAACAGATGACTGGATTAAGAAGATGTGGTCCATATATACAATGCAATATTACTCAGCCATCAGAAAGAACAATTACCCAACATTTGCAGCAACATGGACGGGACTGGAGGAGATTATGCTAAGTGAAATAAGTCAAGCAGAGAAAGACAATTATCATATGGTTTCACTCATTTATGGAACATAAGAAATAGGAAGATCCGTAGGAGAAGGAAGGGAAGAATGAAGGAGGGGTAAACAGAAGGGGGAATGAACCATGAGAGACTATGGACTCTGGGAAACAAAATGAGGGCTTCAGAGGGGAGGGGGGTGGGGGATTGGGATAGGCCGGTGATGGGTATTAAGGAGGGCACATATTGCATGGTGCACTGGGTGTTATATGCAAGTAATGAATCACGGAACATTGCATCAAGAACTGGGGATGTACTGTATGGTGACTAACATAATAAAAAATATTATTATAAAATAAATAAATAAATAAACAAAGAGGGCACTTGTGATGAACAAAAAAATAAAAAATAAAATAAAATGTGTTTCTTTACCATGGTTTGCTTACAAAACTGATGAAAAGGTAGACTTCCGTATTTAAACCTTCTCTTCATACATAAGATAAAATTAGGACACTGTGGCCAAAACGATTTAACCCCAAAAGTTTCATTTTAAAAAAGTGAGAAATGAATATTAGCAATTCTCCACCCTGGGAAGTGTCAGACTCTAATGAGCCTAACAGTGGAGAGGCAGCTTGACGCATCTACATTTTACTATACAGGTAGCCAACTCAGCTTTTTAGGTTTTGTCACACCGCCAGCATTTTTACTTGGCATGACTTCAAGGGCTTTATGTGTCCAATCCAAGGCAGCCCCCTTCAGGATACACGAGCCAAGCTAACTGCATACAAACCAGGCCGGGTCTTGGAATCAGTTTATACAGGCATGTTGTCAGAGAAAGATGTTTATGTGTGTGAGAGTCTTAAAGGACTGAATAGAAAGATCAGAAGCAAGGTTAAACAGAATGGGGCTGGGAAGAATTCCACATGTCCTTAGAGGACAGGCAGAGGATAAAAGGTACAGTAGGGAGGCAAAAACAGAAGTGCATTCTTCACAGTCTGGCTGGCAAGCCCCGCAACAGTGCCATTCTTCAAACAAAACCTCCCTTGGCCTCAGATCCTACACTGGTCATGCCAGCTCTATTGATCTACACAAAACTTTCAAGACTTTGATCAGCTACCAAAATGCAAACATTTTAAGCGATGCCCCAAAGAAGCTTGTTTAAAAAACAGTTGATGTAAGGGTTTAAAACAGTCCATTAACAATCTCATGCAGAAATGTATACATATATGCCTACTCATGCATGCTTCTTTGCAAAAGAACATTTTTATAGTCTATTAACAATGCCATGTACTTATTACACATATTCACTTCGAATCCAGGGAAATGGTCTTTATTTGCAAATCTAAAGTTGAAAAGAAAAAATTAACACTTCTTTCACTGAACCTCACACTCATTCCCACCCATAAAGGGAAAACGGACATCATATGCTACCCACCCATCATATGTAAAAGGATGATTTGTAGTTGGGTCTATTCAGACCATAAATTCTTTCACAAAGTAGAATTTTAGGATATGAATTAACCACATAATTTTAGAGGCTTAAAATATCCAAATGATCACTTCCATCTTTTTACTTCTTATTGAGTGTCCCAATGCTCGCCAATCTGATAAATAGCCAGTACATTATTACAAAAAAATGACTGGTAGAAATAATGCTCCACTACACATTTTAATGCCAGCTTCTATGGACCCTGAGGTCTTGCTCAACCTGAAGAACTGAATCAGCGAGCTAGCTGGAGAGAGCATCTGGAAAGAGTTCCAACTATGAAATAGGTAGCCAGGAGGTTTAATGGTGTGGCTCCTGTACTTTAAAGAAATTACTAAATAATATTTGTCTGCCTTGAGTCATTTGGACTCTATTTATGGACACGGCCAGTGTTAAGAATTCTATTTTACAAAAAATATGTGCTTCATCCATTCTAATAGAATAATAGTACCCTAGCTCCAGACTACTCCTTAAAAAACACACATACACACACACACACACATTGACTCACTGGCCCAGGTTTTCTTAACAAAGTCACTATGAATAAACTGGCTTATGACAGGATATGATAGTGACCAAATGTGGTCAGCTGACTTTCAACTAATGCTTCCCCCAGCTGGAAAGTCAAACAACAGGAGAGCAACCTCCTAAGTTAGAGTGATGCACTAGCCTGAGAAGGCAGGGCAAGGGGCAGCAGAATTTCAGTTCTTCTGTCCTCAAGAGAAAAATTACAAATACTGTTCTATCATAATGACTTCCAGCCCTTAAGTTCTAATTGATCTCAAGCCCCATGTGTTCCGCACTGAAGTTCAGGGCTACAGAGGTGCCAAGAAATATTAAAACAGATACCATCCCTTGGCTACAAATAAGACGGGCCTTTCCCAGCTCTTTACTGAATAAACTGCCTCCAGAAATAGCCAAGCCCTCTCTGAAACCCACAAGGAAGAGAAGTACCCTCCAGACTAACAAACCCAGGGTCTCCCCTTTGTCAGTTCAGGTTCTCCTAACCTGATTTGCCAGTATAACTCCCCCTTTACTCTCCTCCTCCAGCTGAGAAAATTTCTTCAAAGCCCCCTTCCTTGAGTTCTGTACCTTCTTATCCTATTACCCATGCTCAGGAGAGCATTAGAGTATAAACCCCCGCCTCTATCGCAGTGTTTACAAAGCCTTCCCCCACTAAATTTAACTGAAGTATTGTGTAGGCCTATTTAATCAGCAACATATAAAAGCCCTCTTAAAATTATAAAGACAAAGAAATCCAGAGTCAACACTTGTTTTAAAAAGGCAGTGCTGTACAGTGGTTAAAAGTTGCCACTTACAGGGGCACCTGGGTGGCTCAGTCAGTTGAGCATCCAACTCTTGGTTTCCGCTCAGATCACGATCTCAGAGTCATGGGATTGAGCCCCACGTCAGGCTCCACACTTACCAGGGAGTCTGCTTCTCTCCCTCTCACTCTCACTCTGTCCCTCCCCCCTTCTCTCTCAGATAAAATAAATAAATCTTTTTTTTAAAAAGTGCCACTTCTAGAGTTAGGCAAACTTGGGTGTATAGTCAAGCACAGCTCTTACCAGGTGGGCAACTCCTGGCAAGTACTGCATCTGTTTGAGCTCTGTGTTTTCATCTACAAAATGTGAAGGAAATACCTCACAGGAAGTACTTCACAAGACTGTGGCAGATTAAATGCTCTGTGTGTAAAAAAGAGTCTAGAACTTACGTCCACACAAAAACGTGCACACAGATGTTTATAGCAGCTCTTTTTATAACTGCCAAAACTTGGAAGCAACCAAGATATCCCTCGGTATATCAATGGATAAATAAACTGCAGAACATCCAGACAATGAAATATTATTCAGTGCTAAAAAGAAATGATCTATCAAGCCATGAAAAGACATCAAAAAATCTTAAATGTACATAAAAGCAAAAGAAGCCGATCTACAGTTGACCCTTAAACAACACAGGGGTAGGGGGGTACCAACATCCGGTACAGTTGAAAATCTGTGTATAACTTGTGACTCCCAAAAAACTTAACTACTAATAGCCTACTACTTACCAGAAATCTTACCAATAATATAAATGGTCAATTAACACAAGTTTTATATATCATACAAATATAATAAAATAACCTAGAGAAAACAAAATGTTATTAAGAAAATCATAAGGAAGAGAAAATATATTTATAGTACCATAGTATATCCAAAAAAAGTCCACATATAAGTAGACTTGCACAGTTGAAACCTAAGTTGTTCAAGAGTCAACTGTATATGATATTCTGTAAAAGGTTAAACTATGGATATAGAAAAAAGATCAGTGGTTTCTAGGGAATGGAGTCAGGGCCAGGGATGAACAGGTGGAGCACAGAGGATTTTTAGGCACTGAAAATACTCTGTATGATACTATAATGATATAGATGTAATTATATATTTGTCCAAACCCACAGAATGTACAACACCAAGAGTGAACCCTAAGGTAAAACTATGGACTTTGGGTGATTATCATGTGTCAATACAGGCTCATCAGTTGTACCAAATGTACCACCCTGGTGGGGGATATTGGTAATGGGGGACACTATGCATGCATGGGGGCAGGGGATAGATGGGAAACCTCTTTACCTTTCTAGCAATTTTGTTGTGATCCCAAAACTGCTTGGGAAAAAAAAAAATGAAGTTTTTAAAAGAAAAAGAATGTAGCACATGTTTCCCTTTTCATGATTGCAGGATAAAAATTTTAAAAAACTGTTATGTTCAGCAATTGTCTCAAGTACACAAATAATGTACAGAGTAAAAGGTTTACATAGAGTTGTTTAGTTAGATTGCACAGGTTTGAACCCCAACTCTACCACTTACCTTCTATAGATCTTTTATGATCGTCAGCTTCCTCATCTTTCTCATCTCTAAAATGGAATTAATAAGACTACCTATACCTCATTAGATTGTTGAGAGGATGAAATGAGAGAGTGCTCAGAAAATGCTTAGCCAAGTATCTACTTCACTGATGTTAGTTAAGGTAAGCAGACTAAAAGTAGGAACAGAGCATGGCTGGTCACTAAGGTATTTGTGACCTTGTGGAAAGGTGTTGGAAAGGAGGAACAAAATTGGGGTGAGGTGAGAGAAAGGAGCACTGTTGGTCTCAGACAGTCTGGAGTTACACGTGTCCATTAGAGGGCAAGCTCCCTAGATCGATAACTTGGTGCCCACCCATGCAGGTGGGACAGTACAGGAAATACTGACTTTCTTTGCTATTTTCTCCCATGGATATTCTCTCCTGTCACTTGTTCCTCCAAGTATATTTCTAAAATAATCTTAAATGAGAAAAAGATTCATCCTTATATTTTAAAGCTGTCCATCTGGGTCCTAAACTGACTCTAGCTTGAGGCAGCTGAGTCCTGGGCACTACAGGAGCCATGGAAAAGAACCCTGTCCAGCTGGTTAGCCAGTGCTCTCCATCACCAACCCCCCTCCCTCGCCAGAGCAGTTACACTTCTGAGGTCCGGTGACTTCTATGTCCAATTCTCGCTGTTACATAGAACCTTAACAAATGACTTTCTCACAAAGTCATATACATAAGTGATGCAAAATGATAACATGTAAATTTTGAAGTTTTAAAACTGCCCCCAAAATGCTCTGAATGAGTTTATCTCTGATTCTATCTCTAATCTTCACTGAATACTGTGACCTTAGTTAAGTCTTTCCATCTTTCGAGCACTACTTTTATCCTACAAAAAAAGAAGAAGAAAAAAGAACAACAACAACTATACCTTTAGACCTAAGTTCTAAACTACCATGATGCACAATTCCCGGACTCCTATAGCCAAGAAAGAAGGCAGACATTTCTGGTTTGGCTTTAACCTCCATGTATCCAACTTATTTTTAGAAAGGTGGTGCAGCATGGTGGTTAGGCATGTGGCCTCCAGAGCCAAGCTACCCAGGTGTAACTCTCAGTTCTGCCACTCCTGCCCTCCGCCCCCTGCAGGCTCAGCAGGCCCCTGTGGTCAGACAGCAGGAGCTCGGGGTTGGAAGTTGGAATGTCTGTGTAAGAAGGGTGAGTGCAGAGGGCATGGGGCAGGACACCTGCAGTACATTCCTCATGGGGGTGGTATGAGAATTAAATAAACCGGTTTAAAAAACAGTGTGTGGCAAGTCATGCCTGGCACAGAGTGAGCACTTATTAAGTTTTTGCTATTATTACTGAGATACATCAGAGGATCTCAATAAATGTTCACTGGGCTGAAATGAGCATCAGCACTGAGCCAGACACTTGCCATATGTTACCCATTTAATTGTCCAACAACCCTGAGAAGATATTACCATCCCCATTTTATGCAATAAATAAGAAAACAGACTCAGGGAGGTATAATAATAGACTCAGGAAGCAGAACAAACTGATAGTCAACCCCTAAATCCATGCTAAAATGCAGTGTTACCTATTAAGTAATAACACATATTACATTGTACTTTTATATAGCAAACAATATATAGACGATCAACTATTTCATTTTCATTCTCTAATAACTGGGCATAACTTCAGAAAATTGTGAATAAAGTTTGTTGAGCTATCTTTCTGTGAACTTGAAAGTCTCCAAGAATATCCCCATGATTCTACCAGGGACAGGAATCTAAGCTAATATGGTCACTTTAATTAAGTCTCATATCAGAGTCCAGTCAACATTTTTGTCTTTCAAGCTAAGTTCCTTGAGTTAAAGTAACAGAAACATCAAACTTACCTAAGGAAAAAAAGGTGATTTATTACAAGAAAACAGAGAACCCCAGGGAGGGAAGACAGCCAGTTCTCAGGGGACCAGAACCAGGACCTGCAAAGCTGACAGGAAGGCAGTTCTCTACCTGTTTGTGGGCCCCCACATAGTCTCCTGTGTCTGCTTCTCTCTGCTTCATCTTCCTTTGCCCATCAATTTTCTCTGCTTCTCCAAGCACATCCGCATCCACAGTTCCTTACTCAGAGCATTCAAGTTCTGACTCAGGTTGAGACTCTCTCAGTCTCAGTTCCAAATGCAACAGGAATCCCAAGGTGTACACACACACACACACACACACACACACACACACACACACAGGTAAACCTAGACAGCTATCATGAGCCTCTAGCTAGTGAATTGCTGCTACTTTGTCACAACTGTACCCATTATTCTATCAGAATACTCAGGAAATTCAATGTATTTGAAGGGGAGTTCAGTTCTCAAGCATTCACAGTGAAGAGAGAAATGGAGGAAAGAAATTTTGAAATTGGACACATTTAAGCTCCCAGAAAATTGCCTGTGAGCAGCAGCTGAGCAGGGGGCTGAGAGTGAGCCTTTATGTGATGTGTAATCAGATGGTGACGAGGGAGGGGGCCCTGCCAGGCTAGTAAGCCAGCCAGCCCACCAGGAGCCCCGGGAATAGGGAGCTGTCTGCTGTAGAATTCTCTCACAATGGCCTGGCAGAAATGGATGGTCCACACAGGGAAGGATCAATTGTAAAAAGTGGAATTAGTCATTCTAAATCATGCAGCTGTGGTCGAAGGGAGCTCTTCTAAAAATCATTAAACAATCATGTATTCTTATTGATTTATTCAAAATACCTTGAGGGAAAGCAGATTAAACACAAGGTAAAAGTAAGCTAATGCAGATTAAATGGATGAAGGATGGGCCAAGAGTTCCCTAGGTAGTTTTTGTACTAATGAGAGGAAAATTATATGTACACTATTACCAGGATAAAAGGGTCTATTAGAGGTCTTTTGCTTGACATATTTATGTATTTCAAATACTAAGTAGCATAGTGAATTAGGTTTACTCTGGACATTTGTTATTTTTATTGCATCTCCAAAGTGATAAACAGAGTTCTCTGTCGAGGGCAGCATACTGCCTTACTCCGGGAAGCCCTGCTTAAATAGACAAATCCCAATACCAGTATGATTCCCTGGATGTCATTTATTAACAAGTCCAGTGCAATCTGACTGCAAGGACAAGGCTTTTAAAATCCAGGAGCAAAATGCATGACCTAGAAGTGGAAATGAGCTGCAGTGCTCATAGTGCCTATGCCCTGGACCATATCTGCAGATATCCTTTCTTCCTTGAGTGGGATTTACTCAAGTACCTATCACCTGCGAAAACCAGAAGTGTAATGTATATGTTACACGTTGTTCTCACATGTAGTTGATACAGCAGGTGTTACAACCCTCAGAGGAAGAGAATGAAGCAGAGAAATGGTAAATGAGGAGTCCAAGGACACACAGCTAGTAAGGATTAGAATCAAGACTGGACTGAAAATGTTCTCTCTCCTGATTCAGGCTCTTTCTGCTATACTGTGCACCAGTGAAATCTGCATTCGTGGTCCACTATTGCTCAAAGAGTATGATTATCACGAAATTCCTTGAATGTTTAAAACCAAAGAACCATTGTTCTCCCCAAACCAGCTCCATCCTTTGTGTTCCTCACTCCCATCATCATCTTTATTTGGGTCAACTAGGAAATTACATTGTTCTTGCATCAACCCTCTGGACCAAAGCAATGAAATTCAAGCTGATGCCCTTCTTCCACCCTTTCCTCCCTCAAATCCATTCTGCACCACATGGCCAGTTTAGTCTTTCTAAAATACTTTCATCATACTACTCCCTATTCATAAAATCCAGGCAGTTAGGGTGGCAGGTACTCATATTTCTCTTCTACACAGTCTGGATAGGTGTCATGGAAGGCTAAGATTCAGGCCGGTTTTAAAAAGAGATCACCTGTAAGGGAAGCCTTTCTGGTTGATGGAGCCTGTGATGGCTTGAATCATGAACGGGTAGGTCAAAAACATGGTTAGAGCAGAAGCTAAAAGTTCAGGAGATGGAGGAAAGAAAGATTAACGAGCGGGTGCACAAGGGGAAGAGATAACATAAGACTGAGGACTAGGTGTTAATGATAACTCGTGCCATGTGGGTGATATCATTGGCAAAATTCAACTAGAACCAATGGAAAACATTAACCTCACTGCATTCCACAGCAGTCATCTCATAAATAGAAAGATACTGCATTGGTTCTCAACTCTACACATGCTCTGACCCCACTCAGACTTTCTGGATCAAAAATCTCCAAGAGAGGAACCCACAGGTCTGTGGTTATAGAAACCTCCAAATATTTTGAGGCATAACCTGGTTAAAAGCCTGTATGTATTACATTAAACAGCTTCTAGCAGCCACCTGCACTTTTAAGAATTGGTTTAATAGTTGACAGAAGTCCATGTTTCAGTTAAGTCATACATTTCCTTAGACAATGTATCTCTAACCGGCTCTTCTTATCTACAGAACAGATATCATAACCATATGCCTGTGCATAGCCTAGACATAAAACTAGAGAAATAGCCTATTCTTGCTATGAGAATAAACAATGTCACATTCGTGCCATGTAACTGTGTTCCTTACATGTTCTATCTGTGAAAGCTAAAATCTGAAGGAATAATGGTGTCTTGCATTTTTATAGTACTTAAATTCCATAGATACATTGATTTATTTGGCCTTTGCTTTAGCCTATGAGAGATTCAAGGAGATATTATTATTCCTAATTTGCTGATGGAGAAACAGATTCAGTGATACTGCAAGTGTTGCTCAAAGTCACACGAGTAAGTAGTAACAGAATTCAAACTAGAACCCATTCTTCAGAGCTTACTCATCTGATGCTCTTTTTCATTAAAGCATTGTCACTTTTGGGGCCCCTGGATGGCTGAGTAGGTTAAGCCTGACTGTTGATTTTGACTCAAGTCATGATTTCAGGGTTGTGAGTTCGAGCCTCACATCAGGCTCTGTGCAGGGCATGGAGTCTGCTTGAGATTCTCTCTCTACCTCTCCCCCCATTCTCTCTTTCTCTCTCTCTAAAAAAATTTAAAAAATTTTTAAAAATAAAATAAAGTGTCAAAGCATTGTCACTTTTTTGGAGAAAGTCATATTTATTGAATGAATTGCATATGCAAGAATACCAATGAAGGAAAACTAATACTATAACTACAATTTTGAAAATAAAGCCAATAGAACAGGAACAAAATACGCATAACATGAGAGAAATGTTTGATTTTGACCCACAGTGCCTTCCTTATCTTCATGATTAACCTAAATGTCTGTTAGAACAAACCATATACCTTGATCTAACCTTTAGTGTTTTTTTTAAAAAGCAACAACATTCTTTTTTTTATAATAATTTTTTATTATGTTATGTTAGTCACCATACAGTATATCCTTAGTTTCTGATGTAGTGTAGAACACTTTTTCTTTGAGATATGTAAGATTTACACATTTGTTCAAGTACATACTCTTTTTTTTTTTCATTGCAAGTTTTTAGGTAAATTCCAGTTAGTTAACATATAGTGTAATATTGGTTTCAGGAATTTAGCAATTCATCACTTACATATAACACACAGTGCTCATCACAAGTGCCCTCCTCAATACCCATCACCCATTTAATCCACCCCCGATCTGCCTCCCCTCCATCAACCCTCAGTACACAGATTCTGATTCAACAGTAGATCTACATTATCTTGTTATTTACTTAGTATATTGTGTAGCATGTACTCCTGAGCAAGTACTATCTGAAATTCTAAAATTGTTGATCTCTGAAATAAGATATATTTCAGTTATAGATTTTTAATAAATTGAGATGAAAGTAAAATTCACTCCCCATCACCCTCTCCCCAGAAATAAAGAACTTTTTTCAAGTCTATCCTTCTACTCTAAAGAACATTTCTTACTAACATTTCTGGTAAGGCAATAAATATTCCAGAATAATCTCGAACTTACACTTGCAAAGATTACACTGTTTAATATCAATAACAAAAACAAACCAAAGGGAGGGACAAATCAAAAAGGAAAGAAAGAAAATACCTTTCAAAATTTCAAGCTTAAACATGTGTAAGACAGTCATGGCAGTATTTTTTGAAATGATGTAAATGTTATATACTTACCAAATAATGTCAAAAGCTTTGTCACTTTTTATCAAGCTGGAAACAAGTCTAAAAAAAATTCCAATCTGAACACTGATAAATATTTTTAGACATCCATATCTAGATTTCATCAAAAATTTAAATACAGATTAACAGCAATAGGATTTGCCCTTCAATATAATATTTTGATAAAGTATTAAAAAGAGTTAACAAAAATTTCAGGGTGCATATGTGTATTAAGAACTAATGGTGTTATCACTTCACTCATTTCCAGATCTTTTCTGTGCTTTTTAGATGTTGGCAACATATATCACACACACACACACACACACACAGGCCACTATACTATCTAAAGTTATATCTTGGACAGATCTAGGTAGTAGAAGCAAAGATCTACAGAATGTTTATCTGGTTAAAACTGCTTAAATATCAATGAAGTCAGAGAGAGAGTAGAAACACCACGCTAATACACATTATCAATGCTGTAAAACAAAAGATGTATATTCTGGTCTAAGATACCATCTTTTTCCCAAAATCACTAAATCATAATCTGGGCTGCAATACTAATCAAAAGGATAAGAAATATGCTTTGTCTCCCATTTTGCAATAAAGAATGAGCTTTCAAATAGTCAAATTCAAGAAGAGGCATCAGAGGAAGGACTTCTTAGCTCAGGAAGCCATACCCAATTGACAGTATCTTTTGTCCTCTTTTAGGGGGGACAGCTTCACTATGGTCATGTAGGTCTGGGACAGGAAGGGGATTTCTGCTTACTGAAAATAAGTTCTATTCACAACTGTGCTCTTTCAGAGTTTGGCTATCCACAATTTCTTGGACACTGTTAGAGTTATAAAATAAACACTTCCAAGATTGTTTTCTTAAAAGCCAGTCCAACATAAAATGAAATGAAAAGAACTTTTCTGAGTCTTCAGTTCAACATGGGTGCATTTAACTAGGAACATACCTTTTTCTTCCCCTCTTTGAACTTTAGATTGATCTTTGTTTTTCAAAGTCTCAACACTGGCTCATTCCACTGGAGACTTCTGTTTGATAGCTGGCTCCATCCTAAACTCTGGGACAACATTTGGATGTCAGTTATTTATTTAAGATCTGAATTTAGGCAAATAGTGAGACAGGTGTTTAGGAACTTGAGCAGTGGTTGAGTAATTATAGAGTTTAAATCAAGAAGGAATCTCAAGGGACATATGATCTGGCCAGCAGCTTTCAAGCAGATAAAGTATTATCATCCCATTTTGCAGCTGGGACACTTGAGGTGTAGAAAAAGTAGGTTCATTTGTTAATGGATGAATTGTTATCTGGGTAATAAAGATGGGGGAAAGGGAATGAGGTAGAGGAGAACTGGATCCCAAACTGCCTGCTTTTTAAAAAGTGTACTGCTTCCACTGCATATAGAACAACTGGTATCATCCACCTAACACATACACATTCAATCCTAAGATTATAGCAAAACAGCTGACAACGTGGATACTAATCTAATCACACAGGACTAAATTTGAACCTTGTTTCATCCACCCTCTGGGCACGAGAATGAGCAAGTTATTTTACAAAGTGAGAAAAATGATAGAACAGATATCTCACAGAGATCGCGTGAGAATTAAATAGGAGACTACATAGTAAGTGTTTATCCCAGAATCTGGCACATGTGCCTAAAATTATTAGCTTTTGTTACAAATCAATAATTATAATCTGCCTGCCAAGGGTAACTTTATAGTGATTATTTGGAAGCTTCTGATAATTCCAAGACAGGAAGAATTGTGTTCAAACAGGTAAAAAGGAAAAGGAAAGAAAGTAGATTTTTTTTCATACAGTAAATGAGCATAAGCTCCCAACAAAATGGGCCCAGCTGAGGTCCTGGCTAAAGATCCAAAAAGGCTTTACTTGATTCAATGAGTCGTATGACCATGGGTGAATTTAACACAAAGCTAATGAAGACTATTTGCAGAGTGTCTCAATTACATAGGCTCCTTCCAAAGCCTTGACAGAGACCCCAGCATTATGTTCAAGGACTACTTTGATATTTTCTCTTAAAGAGTTCCCCCAAATTATATAAGCTTCAGGCCCTCCAAAACTTGAATTTGTTCCTGCAATGGTGTCCTGTCTGTAACTCCTTGAAAACTAAACAAAGCCAACGCTGATATAATTGTGGGCAGATGTCTTCTTCATTTGACTTTCTGCTTTTCAAGTGCCCTGACACCAGCCCTTGATCAAGGAGAAAGGGTCAGGTTACTGTCTGCAGTACCAGAAACTAGACGGCTCCTTCCAGGAATGTTAAAACCCACAGACTGGGCACAGCTCCAGGGAGTTCTGGATCAGGTGACTCAAACAATGACCGAAGAAGTCAAATTTCAAAGTCCAAGCAAAGAATCTGAAGACAGGCCATTGGATCACAGAGTGACTCCTAGTGACAAACTGAAATGGGTCATCATGAGGAACTGGCTAAGAAGACACTTCTTCCTGGGTAAAAAGTGGTTTTAGACTCTTCAAGAGAATGCCATAGTGGCATTAAATACACAAGGCTTGTTCAGGTGGACTTATACCTAAAAACTTCTTGTTTCATCCTTGAATTCCTTCTATTGCCCTACTCTCTGACATCATGGCTTGATCATTATTTTCCAAGAAGAGATGCAGTGGGAAAAAGAACTAAACATTGACTGAATTCTCACAATTTGAGCAAAGCAGGATGGCAACACTGTATATATCCTGTCATTTCATCACCACAACCCTCAGACAGGCCAAGAGAAGTACAGAAAGACAGTGAGTGACAGAGCTAGGGTTCCAAACCTAAAATAAAAACAAAGACCTAGACATTAACTGTTAAGTTGTTTTCTTGGAATTTATTTACTTATGGCATGTCCTCTATTACCACAAGCAGCAACATAAAAAGAAGAATAGGGAAACTATCCGAGGAATGGAATGATTTCTTCCCTCACTCTCTTTGACAATCTGGACCCTACTCCTCAAAGTCATCTACCACCTTGGGATAGAGAAAGGCAAGAAGGTGAGAAAGAAAGGAAAGAAAGAATAAAGCAAGAAGGAGGAAAGGAGAAAGGAGAAATGATGGGATAGAGAATAGTTTGCACCTTACTGGAATAGTGGACCCAAACTCTAGAACTAATTTTAGCAAACTAAAATTTAGTTTAATTTTATTTTTTTAATTTTATTTAATTCCAGTTTTGATTAATTTTAGTTAATTAAATTACACTCAAGCAGTATAATGGATTATCAAAATTTGCTAGACCTGAGTTCAAATTCTGGTTCCAATTGCATGATCTTGGGCAAATTACTTTACCTCTAAGTTTTACTTTATTTTTTTTAAGTTTTAATTTCTTCATATATAAATTGTGATTAAAACAGTGCCTACTATATAGGATTGTTGAAGGATTGTATGTGTTTATATATGTAGAGCATTTTTTAAAGTGTCTGGAGCACAGTAAATAATAAATGTTAGCAATTATAATGCTATGGAGGAATTCACAATTTGACCATCATTCCCATTTTTTTATTATTTTTTTTAAGATTATTTATTTATTTATTTTAGAGAGAGAGAGAGAGAGAATGAGCACTGGGCAGGAGCAGAGGGAAAGAGAGGGAAGCAGACTTCTGCCGAGCTGCTCAACGTGGGACTCCATCCCAGGATCCTGAGATCATGACCTGAGCCGAAGGCAGATGCTTATCAACTGAGGCACCTCATGACCATCATTCCCTTTACCACTGAAACTGCACATGAAAACTGATATAATGCAAACATTTGTTCATTAATTCATTCATCCTACAAACTATAATGTGCACATCCCGGGCTGGGGACACAGCATGAAGAAGACAGACTCAGTGCCTGCCTTCTTGGAGTTCACAATCTCAAGCAGTCTTTACTCCATCTAAAACAAAGGGGAAAAAATGAATAACTCTGTTTCATTTTTTTGGTGTCACTCCAAATGGACTTCTTTACTATAATTCCTTTGGTTGACGGTACTAATTGCTTAGAAAGTACCCAGCAGATCTCTGCCTATTTCAAAATGATCCTTGATAAGGGTGTATAAGATAGCTCAGCAGGGTGCAAGCTGCATGCAATTATTTTTTGGTTAATCCCTTTAGAGATAAGTCGACTTGTTAAGTGTCAGCCACAGAGAGTCTAACATGGGGTTGGAAAAGCCTCGATTTGTATTGGTTCATGTGTTTCATATTGCCTGGTGAGCCTCAGCTCTTCATTTTCAGGGAAGTGTCATCGAAGAGACATCTTTGTGTCATTTAACATGTGTTTAGTGATTACTTTATCTGTAAGTGGTAAAGATCATACTAAATGACTGCTTCCTCTGTCTAGTTAAAGCTGACAGGGTTGTCACTACTTTGGTGATGGATTCAACACCCCAGCTTCTTTTCACAAATATGTCTTATTCTATATCAGAGAAATAGAAACAGTTTGAGAATGGATTTAGCCAGCTGCAGACAATGGATTCAATATCACATTCTTAGAGTCAATACCAGAAAAGGATGGTTTATTTCAAGTTTGTCTTTTCTCTATTCCATAGCCCAGAACTTGTTCTCTACTTTTGATGTCCAAGTGGGTAATTTAATCAACTATTTAATGCTAATTTTTTGAAAGTGTGTTTGTAGAAAATGGTTGTACTTCTTCTTCCCCCAGTTCCTCTACCTCTTCCAGATAACAGATGCGAATTCAAATAATAGCCTCTAGGGTAAATATTCCTACCTTAATTGGCAGGAATGACTCTAGCGGTGGGAATTTTAGCCAGATAAATAGGAAATCTAGTCACGATGAAAATAATATTGATAAATGGAATTAAGAATTCCTTAATTAACAAATAAGTATAATAACAGCAAAAGAGATGTCTGAAGAACATCTGAAAGCGGCATTTTTATTATATTTATCCCCTTCTTGTTTGGAGTTAGTTACAATCTGAGTATTCCTCCACAAAGCCAATTTACTTACTTACCCTCTCTGAAGTTAAGGATAATTCTCAGCTTCTAATATAAACTAGCCTATCACATAGTTCCTTTTTTGTTGATGAATGGGTAATTTCAGACACTAGCATTCATTGATTTTGATTTTTCTGCTAAGCTTTAATTCCACCATTTAGTTCTCACCTTGGAAGAAAATTCATGGGCCAGAGTAAGATGAACAAGATCTTGACAAAGAAATACACTGAAAAAGGCCACGGTCTCAACAGAATTATGTACCTGGTGCTAAGAAGGGAAGGAGACAAGGAAGTTGCTGAAGCAGTTGGAATAGGGAATAGGAATGGTCAGTCAACCAATCAGCAATGAACAATGAAAAGGTCAGGCTACTTTTGAGCATTATCATGTCTTTCACAGGCTAAAGTGAGCATTAAAATTCCAAAGTCTTCCTTGCTTCCCAAAGTTTAGCAAGAACAGAAAATGGTGCCACAACAGGATTGTGATGATATTTAGAAATGATCTGAACATATGGGGGTAAATATGATGTCACCCTGGAGCAGTGCCACAACCTGGTCACGCTCGCCACCTCTCTCCCCTCCCCCACTCCTTCCCTTCTCACTTCGTGTATATCCATGGGGCAGCTGCCTGATAAATCAGACAGAATTCTTCAAAAGGCCCCTGAGGGGCTGATAATCACAATAAATATTACAAGTTTGTCCTCACATAGACCTTTCTTCAGAAGGCCTTCTAGGCTCGCCAGTTTAATTGTTATGACTGCTCTTTTTTTTCTCTCTCATATGGGACTGATGAAGCACAGTGGCTTTCCTGAGGTCACTCAGCAGGATGGGGTCCCTACCAGAAGTTTCCATACTGCCTAGAGAATCAATGATGTTGCAGAATACGGTTCCATAGGAGCCAACAAAAATATGTCAGTGGGTTTTACAAAGGACTTTTTAATAAAACAATAAAATCTGTTTCTGTACCAAGTCATTTTAGTTGCCTATGTTATTTCAGTGGGCTCTACCAACACCAAAATAAACCAAGTGGGGAACTAAATTTTGTAGTGTTTGTAGCATGAATAATCCAAGTGGTGATTAACTACTTTTTAAAAGCACAGAATTTTAAAAATAAAATCCACTTATTTATATTCTTCTTGAGCCAATAACAATTGATATGTGCTCTCCTAACATAGTGGTTCTCAACCAATTCTGCCCAGCACGAGACCTATGGTAAAATCTAGAGCCATTTTTTATTATTATTATTACTGGAGAAAAGGTACTACCAAATCTAGTGAGTGGGGGCCAGGACTGCTGCTAAACATCCTACAAGGCACAGGATGGCCCTCCATAACAAAGAATTACCTTGTCAAGAATGTCAACAGTGGGGGCGCCTGGGTGGCGCAGTCTGCCTTCGGCTCAGGGCGTGATCCCAGCGTTCTGGGATGGAGCCACACGTCAGGCTCCTCCGCTGGGAGCCTGCTTCTTCCTCTCCCACTCCCCCTGCTTGTGTTCCCTCTCTCACTGGCTGTCTTTGTCAAATAAATAAAAAAAAATCTTTGAAAAAAAAAAAAGAATGTCAACAATGTCAAGATTGAGATACCAAAAGCCTGCAAGCAGAGATGAGAACTGGAACTGAAAAGAGAGAAACTGGTTTGAAAGTCCCCAGGTTTCTTCCCAAGATCTGGACAGCAGGCAACTAACTACTCCACTGCTATTCCCACTTTTGCATAAACTCTCCAACTTCTATTACATCTCTCTGTATTCCTAAAGCAGAGGTAAAAATATTTTTGATTTTGTTGCTTGTGACTTAACAATAGAAAGGGTATTACACTATATATAATCTTTGGGGACTAATACTTTCTGCTCCAAATTCTATTGCTGAGATTCAGCTATTTTTACTACTGGCTTCAGTGTATTCATTTTGACTACTATATACTATTCCACGATACAAGTGAACTACACTGGGATAGGCCGGTGATGGGTATTAAGGAGGGCACATATTGCATGGTGCACTAGGTGTTATACGCAAATAATGAATCATGGAACACTACATCAAAAACTAAGGATATACTGTATGGTGACTAACATAATAAAAAATTATTATTAAAAAAATAAGATAAAAAATAAATGAACTACAATTTATTTCGATCAATATTCAGGTTGTCTGCAAGTGTTTGCTATTATGAACAGCGCTCCCATAAACATCTTATATAAAGCTCATAGTGTGCATATATATTTTCCTTTTCTGCAAATATATATATATAGGTAGACAAACAGAAAAATATGGAACTATGTACATTCAGATATTAGCAATGATTATCTCTATATTGTGGGATTATTAATGATTTTAATGATGTTTTATGATTTTCTTCTTTTTCTTATTTATATTTTCCATTTTTTATACAATAAACATGTATTTTTTGTAATAGGAAAAATAGTTTTCAAAAAAAAAAGAGAGAGAGGGACAAACCAAGAAACAGACTCTTAACTATAGAGAACAACCTGATGGTTATAGAGGATGGGGGCTGAAATAGGTGATAGGGATTAAGAAGTGCACTTATCATGATAAGCACTGGGTGATGTATGGAATTGCTGAATCACTATACACCACACCTGAAACTACTATAACATGATACGTTACAAAAACATTGTCTAAAATGCTGGGAGACTGGCACACCTGGCTGGCTCAGTCAGTACAGCATGTGACTCATGATCTCAGGGTTTGTGAGTTCGAGCCCCATGTTAGGTGGAAAGATTACTAAACAAAATAAACTTCAAAAAAAAAAAAGAAGTTTAAAAAGCTAGGAGATTGGCTTTGTTTTAAATAATGAGAATTGTCAAATATGCTATCTCATTAAGTTTAGCTTAATCCAATGTATAGAACATGAGTTTGTTGTTATGCCTAACTTCAAGCTAGACTTTAGACAAACGATACATAAACTAAAACCTAATAAATAGTAAGTAATGGCAAAAAGAAAAAAGAGGTGTTAAAGGCCAAAGAAGAGCAACCCTCTGCTTGTCAAGGTCCCTAAACATAATTAAAAGGTCAACTATATCTCAATAAAACTAGGGGGGGAAATCCACTTTCTTAGAAAGAAAAAGGCTGTTTGGACTTGTAAAAATACAGATAAGTGATAAATTGTGAAAGTACATTTTATATGATCAAAGAAATAAACTGCTACTAACAACAAAAAAAGTTATTTTTTATTCCAGCT